>NW_019384827.1:0-138468 GCF_000671375.1 Centruroides sculpturatus
AGAAGCTGCGCTGAAAAGCAGTCAGTTAACTAAAGGAATGTGCAGTATATTGACATCATTTGACGAACGTTTGATGAAATTAGAGCAGACAATACTTCCGGTCTACCATGAAACAGGGAATTTACAAAGAAGACAAAATAGTATCCTTTAATTATGATTTAATACTAATTTATGAGTTTATAAAATAATTTTAATATAAAAACTGGAAATGCAGGGCTTGTAGTGACTCACTATTCTTGCTTTTACTCACTATTTTTCAGATTGCTCACTATTCACTACTATTTTTATAAAAACCTCACCTTTCTCACTAATTTTGAGATCTGAGTATATGTTGCGTGCTATATGTCATATTTTGGATACAATTATGACGTGTTTACAAGGTTTGTGACAAAATAGATTGGGTAATCATTAATGATGTATACACCTCACAAAAGTTCATCATGGTGCCACCTATTGGTGAGAGAAAGTATAGTGATATGAGCAAAAGAGGAGTTAGAGGGACTAGTGATTTCCTATGAAGTCATCTTGGAGATTCAACAGTCACTTTAGATAAAATATTTGGAAATGAGCCAAGAACATTATCAAACTTGCATCATTTTTACTTTGAATTTTTATTAAAATTTCAAAATATAAAAATACTGCCAAGATAATTCAATGGATAACATATTTTGTATCAAGTGAATCTAAAATGACATAATTTATGCAGATGAATATCTACAATAAATTAATACAGAAATGCAACAACAGTGGCTGATGTTTCAATTTGGAAAAAAATTGACTTGGTCTTTAATGCTGTCATTGAAGAGAATTTTTTGTTATGCAGTTAGTCATGTGTGTCATGATTGTTGGTTGGCACTCCAAGTTTCAAATATTGGAAGCATAGCGTTTACACCAAACTTTATTAGCTGTGGCATAAGTCAGAGAATGGGAAAGAAGTACTAGTCACATAGTCACATCTTATTTTGAGAAAAGAAATAAAACTGACAATTAATAAAGATTACACTAGTATAAACTAGTGATGGGACAGTTAATCAGAATCAAGCAAATGTTGTCACAAGTTTTGATTCCTAAAATGATTCTTCCACATTTTATAAGAAAATTATTTGTTTTGGTTGAAGATTAAACATTTTTTAAATTATGATATTAACAATTAAGTATTCGTTTATTGGAAACTTTCATATTGACAAATCAGAGTATGCAATGGTGACTTTTCTTTCATGAAGTCAGAGCGATCAGAGATTTCACTTGGTTAGTACTAACTGTCCCCATTTTAAGGGAGTTAGGGTGACATTAGTGTTGCCATTCGGCCAACTTGACTGTGTATATATTGAAAGCAAAATGTTCTGTTATTGCTGCACACAAATAATGTAAATTTAAAAAAGTAATTTCATTTACAATTTGAAAATTTCAAAACAACTTTTAAACGTTTTTAATTTTTAATTGATTTCATTTTAATTAATTCTGATTTTATTTTTAATTTTAGTTTTGATTTCAGTATAAAGGGCAGAGTTTTAATTATTATTGTTAGTTTACTTTATTTAGTATTAATTTTGTTTTAGCTTTTATAATTATTTTTAATAATTTATATTTACTTTTGCCTGCATTTTTGAATCCTTAATTACAATTTTTAATTAATTGCAACTCTTTTCTTTTGCAACATAACTATAGAAATTGTTCTAGTGTTGTTTCACACAAAAGATGATCAAATTTTAATATTTTTTTTTATTACTTTTGTTAATTTTTGTTTTATAAATTTGCCTGCTTTTTAAAAATTTTAATTATAAGCAAATTAACATTGATTGAACTATCAAAGTACATAGTTTCAAATCCATGCCAGCAGTCAGCTAAAACAATATTATATAATTCTGTTTATATTTTAAACTTTTCCAATTGAAATATAAAATTATTTTTAATATTCAGTAAGTTTACTTATAATGATAAAACTACTTTCTGATTATAATTATGAAAGTTTTTGTTAGGATTCACAGAAGATGCTTGAATGTTATGCATTGAATTTTCAAATGTAATTAATGCGATTCTAAGTAAAATAATGTGCCATTTTGAGTTCTAAAATTGAATTTTCAAGATGAATTGGTCTAGACATTCATGGGTCAAGTGAATGATTTCAAAAATTGGTTAACTTGTGATGATGATATTTGTTCAGCTCATTGTGTCATTTGTCAAACCTCATTTAGTGTTGAATACAATAGAATTAAAGCATTTATGAGGCATGCTGATTGCAAGATGCATGGGAAAAAGTGCATCATTTCATTAACCTTCTTGAGGTCATCACTTCTGCTAACGAAGCAGTTTCCAAAGATGGCGGCCATAAATGACGTAATGGGATAATTCTTTGAGTAAAAGAGAATTAGCTGTAATTTCTTTGCGAGTATTGTTGTAATATTAACTTATTCTGATTAATCTAAAGAAAATTTTCTGATTATCTAAAGAAAAATGGCGCCGTCCATTACAGTAATTTTAAATACATAGCAGCTTTTATTTCTTTGCAGCATAAAATTTATTTTGTATAAAATGTTGTTAATAACTTAATTCATCTCGCTAGATGTAAGTTTTAATAGATGGAGAAAACATTAGAATCATTACAAAGAGTTTTAACGAGTGGAAGTAGTCATCGAAGGTTTCTCCTTCCTATGATCGGTAATAGGAAGAGATTTGGAGATTTCGTTGAGCGACTGAGAATTGCTTCTTCGAAACATGTAAGGTTTAACAAAGAATTAAGTAATTCCAAATTCATTTATATATATTTGCAAAATCAATAGCTTTTAAATGCCCATACATAACATATCTTCATAATATATAGTTCAGTAAATGATCTTTAGGTCTATCTATAAATAATTTGGAAATATTTTGCATTACATGCTAAATCATAGTTATTTTTTTATGTGAGTAAATAAAGTAGCATAGCTTTAATAATTAGAAGAAAGGCAAACAGCTTGTATTTTAATTAATTGACTTTTGATGATATAATTTATTTGATTTTAATATATTTTGATTTTAACACCTAATGTGTGTGTATTTTTATACTGAAAAAGTTTAAAATTAATTTGCTGATGGTTGTATTTTTTTATACATGTAAAACTAGGATTATTATAACAGTTGAAGGCAAAATACGAACGGATTAGCATTAAAAGTACTCGGATAACAAGGAAAAACAAAAGAAATTTATTTATATTTTTCAATCTGGTAAATGTAGGCATATAATATAAAGTTTAAATATATACTTTCCTTTGGGGCACAGAATTCAATTTTAAATGTAAGAAAACTATGTTACTACTTAGACGACAAGTACTGTCGAATTGAAATACCATTATAATGAATGTGCACATGTTTTCTAAGCAACAGAACCATTACATTTGCTTATACAATGTTGCCATCTAGCCAACAAATGCAATAATAATCATCAAAAATTAAGCACCATTTGTTACATTTAAATGTAACTGGTTATTATTTAACTATTAACTGTGCAGTCAGTTGAAAAGTATGGACTGTCCATACTAAATATGGATGTATGACAACCCTAGTAAAACATGATTTTACAGAAGTTTTAAAAGCATCACAGTTNAAACATTTTAGTTTTATGTAGAGAAGACATGCCATAATTCTTTCTTTCGTAATTTATTTTTAATTTTACTAATTTATCGATTATGAAAGGTATATAACTGTTAATTAGAAAAAATAACCAGTTAAAAAATTGAAGGAGCAATAGTGTAATGTGAGTAGTAAGTCAAGTAATGTTTTATTTTGTTAATGTGCCATACCGTAAGGGACTTGAGGGTCAGGGAATTTAAAACCAAAATTTGAGTAGAACTCTGTTTATGAATATTGGACGATTCTTTAATAATTTCTTATATCATATCGATAAACAGATTAACTTAATATCGCAATCAATGATGATAAGGCTTACAATCATTACTATGATTTCTATTATTGGCAAACTTTTCTTATAATATTAAAAGAAAGAAAGGATAGTAACCTGTAGGGTCCATCTTTATAAGTAGAAAATACTGATTTTAAAAATATTTATTGAAATAATATGATTAAAATACAAAGAGAAATTCCGGCATTTATGAAATTAATTTTGATTTCAATTGATGTTTTAAATGTTCATAGTCCATGATATTCTTTATTGATAAATCACATTGATGATATCATGATTAATATATGTTATTCATATAATGGGAGAGAAATTAAAAATTTTATTCGATTGCTTTCTTTTTAAAGTATATCAAGTTTCCTAAATCAAGGTTAATCTTTCAAGTAATAGGAGACTTTACTTTCATCCTATTTTGAATTCTATCTGTTTATTTAACAGATTTTCTATTTGTAACCTGTATTAAGTTAAATTTTATTGGGTAATTTTAATTTAAAAGTTATTATTTAAATTATATATTACCCTAATTTAAAATATTCTCTGTATAATTGATAACATATAGGAAATATCTTAAATTAAACGAAATATTCAAATCACAATACTTATAAATACAATAATAATAAATACAATTTCATTNATACAATGTTGCCATCTAGCCAACAAATGCAATAATAATCATCAAAAATTAAGCACCATTTGTTACATTTAAATGTAACTGGTTATTATTTAACTATTAACTGTGCAGTCAGTTGAAAAGTATGGACTGTCCATACTTCAAATTTCGAAGAAAAAATTATATTTCAATTTTAAAAAGACAGTTTTTATATATTCTATAAATAGTAATCGTTTATATTTTACAAATAATTATCAACATATAACCTGATTTTCGCATATAAAAATATAATTTTTATCAGAATCATCGAGACAAGATAATTTTTATGATGTAATTTCAAATAAATAATATTTGCTATCAGAAATAAACCATATTTTCATTTCTCTATTTGTGTATTGAATTTTCTAAATTCACCATGTCATTTTTGAAATGGCATCCATCGTAATCTTTATGACGATATTACGATATTGTTTATGTATCGTAGATAATATTGACAGATTTATTTTTATAGATAACTAAACACTATTGAAAATGTCTTTCAGAATTATTTTACAGACTACGATTATTTGAATTTTATCAAATCTCTTCTAAAAGTAGAAACGTATAACGGGCCGTCGGGAGCTTGTATGGGGATGGGACCCGGCTGTAGAGCATATCCATTTGCCTCTTATAGGGTGCAAAGAGGCAAAAGGCGAAGAGATTTGAATACGTAGAAGGTTTCTTTATTCATAAAAAAGCAGTCTTAAAAATCACTATGACCCCTAAGTTTTCTCCGGGCCGAGGAAAATTCCCCAGCTTCTCTCGACGGCCCTAAACATACCGTAAATCAAATTTAGGTTCCTATTTTATAAATCTAAACAATTATTTTGGTTTTTTTATTAGTTAAAATAACATTAATTTATAGGGACCCCTACTACGGACCCCTAAGTTTTCTCCGGGCCCGGCGAAAAATCCGTAGTCCCTTTCTATTGACGGCCCTGGGTTTCATATATTCTACGTATTGTGTATACTGTATATGAATAATGCGATTCAGATTATGCATTATATATAAACTTTATGATTGACTATGTATTATGATTAAATCATTTAAATTTGTAATCCTAATACTTCAGGGAACACGTAAAACACTAAAGTACTCGACTTACAAATTTAAGTTACCGTATTTAATTATATTATTTCCGATCCATGCAATTAATAATTATATATATTATATTTTTACACTGATGATAATTTTATATTCGATCTTAATTTATTACTAGAAACATTATGATATTGCATATTAGATCATAAAATAAGCTTGTATTGTATTATATTTTTATTTTAACTTAATATTTTGGGATTTTAAAAAGTGTATGTTATTTTATGCATTTTAAGTTTGTTAATTGTTTAATTCTTGGACATTTATTTATTTTCATTTATACGGTAAATAGTTTCGCTAGAAGTCTCGAATTATAAAGACTATGTCTGTTCGTTACGGTTCTGTTTACTATGTTAGAGTTAGGTGAAGTGAATTCATAGATGCCATAAAAGAGCGGATACACGTGTTAGTGAGTGACACTCAAGTGACAAATCACGGTTCTCATTCATCGTTAAGAGTATAAATTTCTGGAAAATTGTTTTCGAAAAATCACTTTTGAACTTTTATATGAATTTAAATATGATTATATTTTATATACATATTTTAATAGTTCTATTATTCTTCNATAGTACACAATAAAAGCATGCATATCCACATATAAATAGAGAATTTTAGGCTTTCTTTCAAAAGATTAATTCTGGATTTCCCAATTATTTTCCATTCATAAGCTTGATGTTTATTCATTAATGAATGTACCATACTCATAATGTAAATCATTAATTTTGCTAAACTAAAATAAACTTTAAAATGTATTCAAAAGAATTGGAATATGGAGGAATTTTGGTATGATCTCATCACTAATAGAAACAAACATTATTGATCATGTAAAAATTATACAGATAACTAAAGAAATTACAGAGAAAATAAAAAATTATTAATTCATTGCAGTTGCATATACCAGTTCCTGTCCACTTTTCACTGAAAGATTTCTCACTTCTTGGTCACATTTTACTCACTTTCCATCCAAAAATTTACTTTTCTCACTTGTTTTGACTTATGTGCTACAAGCCCTGCAAATAGCATCTGGTTGGCAGAAGTGGTTTAGGCATCAGCTACTGTTTTGAGGATCTAGAATTGAATTCGTGTGATCAAAAATTCTCAGACATTTTTGGTTTCCATCTCTTACCACTTGGCTATCTCATTGTGGCCTGGCTGAACCTATAATGGATCTGAAAAAGACCAGCTTTATATATATATATATATAAAAAGCTGAAGTTTATTATGTATCATAATGTGATTTCAATTAATGATCCAAACCAGTAGTAAAAATTATCTGTTAATCTAGCCCATGCAAATCTGCCTTTGAATATATTTGACATATTACTTGTAAATGATAGAAATAGGCCTACATTTAATATAAGGATTATACAAAATATTTATGGCCCACCTATCTACAACTTATGTGCAATTTATCTTGCCAATCAAGTTTACACACCAGTGATCTAAACAATTGTTACAATTAAGTTTTATTTTATCAACTTAAAGTACAATTTTTTATAATTATACTTTAAGCTGACTTAAAGAGGAAGTAATGATATGTTGTGTGTGGCATTAACAAAAATTATAATTAAAGACATTAGAATCATTACAAAGAGTTTTAACGAGTGGAAGTAGTCATCGAAGGTTTCTCCTTCCTATGATCGGTAATAGGAAGAGATTTGGAGATTTCGTTGAGCGACTGAGAATTGCTTCTTCGAAACATGAAAAAGATGAANACTTTACTATTTAAACAATACAGTAAAACTTCTGTAACTCGAAGAAAATGAAGCACTTGGTAGGTCTCAATAGAATAGCATAGGGATTTGATGTCTCCAATTTCAATTTCTTAACTCAAATTTTCTCCAAGTCAAAGTTTTTCATGACCCACCAACACCAATTTATGTTACTTTTGACTTCTCTGACTCAAATTTTAATATTTATTCTATCCAAAGTGATGCTAATTATCAGATTTCCATGAAATTTTCAGACTGTTAATTGTATCTACTCTCCAATACAATACTCTCCAATTTTCAGACATTATTTTAGTGAGAGGTCCTCTCGCTTTATCTCAATAAGATGTATTTGCAAACTGTTTGATTCCATTAGCTACATTGAACATTTTGCTGAAAGGCATTACACGGGTTGCTTAAAACAAAAAAAAAAGCTATCAAAGATTCTTATATAAAGCAAGAGAGATAAAAATACAGATCTATTTAGAATTGGCATTTTTTACTCTTGTTCTCTAACTTGAATTGCCTGTAACTAAAAGTTTTTTCCTGCCCCTTGTAGCTTTTAGTTAGAGAAGTTTTACTGTACTTTTACAATTATAAAATGCATTGAGTTAGAAATATTACTTTAATAATTTAAACATTATATTGTCAACTTGTTAATAATCTTGAGAAATCTTGTAATCAGTTTGGCTTTTATGTTTAATTACAGAAGAAATTGCATAGTTTTTCTTCAGAAATCAAATACTTTGTTTTTGCTCTTTTAGCCCTGTAGGCACTAAGAAGACCTTCTATTCCATATCCATTGTGGGTTCAGCTAGATCCACAATGGAAGCAATTGGGTAATGAAGGATGCGGATCAACATTTTTGGACAGACTGCCCATGAAAAATTGATGAGGTTGCTCACCAGGATTCATTTCCAGATCCTGAACATTAAATCTTAATTGCCTCAGCCATCCAGCTATTACTTTGAATATTTAAATATTTTAGAATTTAGAATGAAATACTTGGAAAAGATTTAACTAGGTTTTTCAAAATTAGCATAGAAGAAATTCATTAATTATTGATATAATATATGATAGTTAGTGTGTTCTCAGTGCAGTCAGAATGTATTACTTAATCACTAATCATTATGCAGGGAGATTTATCATCAGTTATTCTTATACAAGTTACAATAGTTATTAACTTATATAGATTTGTAGTTTTTCTAAAGAATTTTATTGAATAAACCATGTAGATAATTGCCAATTAAGCTGAAAATGTTTAAGTTACTGCATTTTAGTAAAAATATTCATTTATTACAAATGAGCTGACAAACATTTTTATTAAAATTTTTACACTGATCAAGTCAAAATGTCTTCAAATAAAAAGCATATCAGGCCTATTAAGAGTTTCAGAAAGGATATGATGACATACAAACAGTAAACAAAATTCACAATGTGCATGGGGATGATGCTCCCAAACTTTGAATGTGTCAAATATGGTTTAAAAAGTTCTGTTCAGGAAATTTTAAACCAAATGATACAAAATGTATGGAGGGGTCTCAAATCTGTGAATGAAGAAAAATTAAAGGAGCAAATTGTTAAAAATTGATGAACAACACACAATATAAACAAACACATCAAAAATAAAATGAGAAAAAGCACTGAAAACATATGAGCATAACCCAAGAGCGAGAGACAACTTGTGTGCTCAACAAATTGTTTGTATGCTTCAAGCACATTTTTCACTGCATTTGCACTTTGAACTCCAAGGTAAATTTTAGTAGAATTTATTGTTCAAAGTTTGAGTTACCACATCATGTGAAAAAGTAATAAACTCTCCAATATGTGCAATATTAAAATTATTGATTTAAAAGAAATTAAAGATATATTGCCTTCAATTGTAAATTAATCTTTTAAATTACAGTAGTACCTCTTAGTTTGAATGCTTCAAGTTCAAAGGCAAGATTTGAGAAAACTTTGTCTTGGAGTTCAAACTGCACATACAGTTAAAAATTGTGTTTATGCTTCAAGCACAATCTATCATGTGTCCGAGTCATTTCTCACTCTCTCTTGCATTATGCTTGTATGTTTTCAGTGCTTTTTTGCATTATTTTTGGTGTGTAATTATATATATATATTGTATTGTGTGTTATTTGTTGATTTTTAACAATTTCTTCCTGCGACTGTTTTTTATCAACAGTTTTTGGGCACCCCATACATTTTGTATTCTTTAATTCAAAATAAACTTTTTAAACCACATTTAATATGCTCAAAGTTTAGGATCATCACCTCATATACATTATGAGTATTTTTTATTGTTTATTATATTCTTCGTGAAAGTCAAAAAGCATAATATGCTCAATATACCTTTTTATCTGAAGACATTACTTGATTTTATTTAAACAAATGTGAAATAGAGTTTAAAATAAGCATCTAAACAAAGAATACAATCTCATATTATTTATTAATGTGTTAAATTTCACAAATGTAATCAAATTACATGTATACATTAAGATGCCGATGTGGACTATGTGCAACCAATAAATTCAATTTTCATTTAATTATACAATACTGTATTTACAAATTTTTATTTATGATTTTCATGTTTAAATTTATTATTAGGACATTTAATTATGTTATTTTTTACCTTAAATTATATGTATTTGATGTTTTAAGTTTATCAAAATAGGTATTGTTTAGGGTCTGGGGATTGATTAACTTCTTTTCCATTATTTCTAAAGGGAAAAAATTCTTCAAACTTTGAATGAATTCTTGGAATGAATTAAATTTGAAGTATGAGGCATCACTATATTTTTAATTTCTAATTATGTATTTATAAAAACTTTGATATTTTCTTTTTTCGATTTATTTCTTAACATAAAAGATATTGAAAAAACAATGGAATATTTGGATTATTACATCCAGTTTTATAATGTTGCAAGAGAAGTTGAACCAATAATAAGAGATGGGTAAGATGTGTTTTAAAACTTTAATAAAAGTTTTCTGTAAATTGAGAAATTATAAAAAATTTTTGTTTAAATTTAGCCCTAGAGGATGCTTAACAACATATTTAGAAGCTATGGAAAAATTAGTGAAAGCCATTGAATTTTTTAAAAAGAACAATCCACATAAGCGACAATTGGAACAGCTGGTAAAAATATTTATTTTTCTTTCTTATGTGTTTTGCGTGGATTGTGTTTGAAGTTAATAAATATGTTTACTACTAAGTAGAATTACAATAAAAATTATAATGTATTAGTTTAAATATGTATAACTGAACAATAAGTATTTTTTTAGGATGCAAGCAATAAATTAAACAATTTTTGAAATAGAAATTTTATTTTTTAGTAAAAATACACTATAGATTTTTAATTTGTTCTCTTTACTTTTTTAGCTAAAATATCTTATTGTTTTTTGTTGATTGGCTATTCTATCAAATCACCATAAATGATAATAGATTCTATTAGATATGAAGCAAACAATAATAACTTAAAATACCTTAATTTATTTAAACTGTAATAGCATTTAAGCACTTTAAGAAGTTTAACAAAATAATATATTCTCTAGGAACTTTACTATTTAAACAATACAGTAAAACTTCTGTAACTCGAAGAAAATGAAGCACTTGGTAGGTCTCAATGGAATAGCATAGGGATTTGATGTCTCCAATTTCAATTTCTTAACTCAAATTTTCTCCAAGTCAAAGTTTTTCATGACCCACCAACACCAATTTATGCTACTTTTGACTTCTCTGACTCAAATTTTAATATTTATTCTATCCAAAGTGATGCTAATTATCAGATTTCCATGAAATTTTCAGACTGTTAATTGTATCTACTCTCCAATACAATACTCTCCAATTTTCAGACATTATTTTAGTGAGAGGTCCTCTCGCTTTATCTCAATAAGATGTATTTGCAAACTGTTTGATTCCATTAGCTACATTGAACATTTTGCTGAAAGGCATTACACGGGTTGCTTAAAACAAAAAAAAAAGCTATCAAAGATTCTTATATAAAGCAAGAGAGATAAAAATACAGATCTATTTAGAATTGGCATTTTTTACTTTTGTTCTCTAACTTGAATTGCCTGTAACTAAAAGTTTTTTCCTGCCCCTTGTAGCTTTTAGTTAGAGAAGTTTTACTGTACTTTTACAATTATAAAATGCATTGAGTTAGAAATATTACTTTAATAATTTAAACATTATATTGTCAACTTGTTAATAATCTTGAGAAATCTTGTAATCAGTTTGGCTTTTATGTTTAATTACAGAAGAAATTGCATAGTTTTTCTTCAGAAATCAAATACTTTGTTTTTGCTCTTTTAGCCCTGTAGGCACTAAGAAGACCTTCTATTCCATATCCATTGTGGGTTCAGCTAGATCCACAATGGAAGCAATTGGGTAATGAGGGATGCGGATCAACATTTTTGGACAGACTGCCCATGAAAAATTGATGAGGTTGCTCACCAGGATTCATTTCCAGATCCTGAACATTAAATCTTAATTGCCTCAGCCATCCAGCTATTACTTTGAATATTTAAATATTTTAGAATTTAGAATGAAATACTTGGAAAAGATTTAACTAGGTTTTTCAAAATTAGCATAGAAGAAATTCATTAATTATTGATATAATATATGATAGTTAGTGTGTTCTCAGTGCAGTCAGAATGTATTACTTAATCACTAATCATTATGCAGGGAGATTTATCATCAGTTATTCTTATACAAGTTACAATAGTTATTAACTTATATAGATTTGTAGTTTTTCTAAAGAATTTTATTNCATAACTTTCATATTATATATATATATATATATATATATATATATATAAAAAGCTGAAGTTTATTATGTATCATAATGTGATTTCAATTAATGATCCAAACCAGTAGTAAAAATTATCTGTTAATCTAGCCCATGCAAATCTGCCTTTGAATATATTTGACATATTACTTGTAAATGATAGAAATAGGCCTACATTTAATATAAGGATTATACAAAATATTTATGGCCCACCTATCTACAACTTATGTGCAATTTATCTTGCCAATCAAGTTTACACACCAGTGATCTAAACAATTGTTACAATTAAGTTTTATTTTAAATAATTGGAATTTTTAATCTGAGGATTGATTGATAAGTAAGTTCTCTATTTTTATAAAATTAATATGGGAAGATAGATTAACAGCTTATCTATAAAAATATGTTATGGATTTACTTGAATAATGTGCTTGCAACAAGATTATATTGGTTCTATTAACATGCATAAAAATTAAAGATGTTTTGTAGTCAAAATTAACTTTTTAGGACCAATTTTAAAAGTAGGAAAAATAATTTATTTTAATCAATATGCATTCATTTTTTAACATAATCACCAGAATGACATGTAGTTCTAAATGTTCGATCTATTTTTGCATTCCATGCATGAAGAAATTCTCTGCTTTTCCATCAGTCCATACGACAGTTTGTTCTTCAGCATCCTACGAAAAGTATTGACCTTTTCATATCACCTTTAATTTTGAGAATAACCAAATTTCACAGTACCAAATGTGGATTTTAATGAAAGTATGGGAATAACCCATAACTTTGCATTTTTATTCTTTTCTTATTTCAGTACAGTCCTGTGCTATCATGGCACAACAAAATGATTGTTCTTTCTAGTCTTGCTATATAAATATGTCTCTTAGGTATTTTTAATGTTTTAAAATACTCTGAATTTTAATAAGCATGCAATCTTGACTTTGCTGACTTGACTTTGAGTTAAAAATTCAAAGTCAAGTCAGTGATTGTTATTCCTCATTCTGTACAAAGTAAACAAAGACAAGTTTAAACATAAGCTTATGTTTAAACTTGATTTATTGAATAATTCAACACAGTGAACTGAGACTTCACACAGACTAGAAACTCATGACTACTAAATGATGGCGGTCATGTGCTCCTATTCTGTCACTTTGCAGAGTTTCACGATATAAAACTTTTATCAGTGAATCTTTGTAATTCTGCATATAATGTACCCTCTGTTAGCTTAGAAAGATTTTTCCAGGTTTATACAGTAGAGCATCGATTATCCAACTCAATTGGGGACTCAGGTTGGTTGGATAACTGAAAAAATCGAATAACCGAAAATAATGAAAAAAAATACATTATTATTATAGTATATTAGTATATTGCTATTAATTAGTTAAAAGTAATTAGTATATTAGTATATCATTAACCTACTTCGCGTTGAATTTTCATCGATGTTAGGCCTAACAATTTTTTTTTTAAAATAATAATCATCGCTATTGTATCATTAAAATTATTTTTAAATTATTTTATTGCTCACGAAACAAACAACCACTCATAATTAGAAAATTAAATCTCATTTAAATACTGACTTCCCTTTCATAGTCTAGCCAGTATTGCCAGCTAAAACATGCAAAAATTTAACAAAAATTATATTAAAGTAGCCAAGACATAGCCAAATATTGTAGCACCATATCATTAACGGACATTTGAAATTTGCAGACTAGAACGGTCGGTTAACCAATGTGACGGTTAATTGGGGGTCGGATAATCGATGCTCTACTGTATTTATAAAGATTGCAGCACTTTTGGTATTTATATTTCCAATTTTTAATAATTTAAAACAAAATTATATAATCAAGTATATAGAATTTTGTTCAGATGAACAATTGAGTTGAATATTTAATATGCAGATATTTAATTATTTTTTTAATTATAAAATTATCAATTGTTAATATTTGAATTTCTTTTTATTTATATTTTTTTATTTAAACTAAACAACACTATGGTCATAGGCCTTTTCCAAGTGTCAAAAAAATACATATAAATTGAATTGAAATTAAAATTTATTAATTTTTGTTTGTTTTTAATATATATATATTATTCATTGTAGTTAGCTCTTTGTGAACATGGTGGATCCTCATTAGAGAAAGAATTTAGAAATCTTTTATATTCTAATAGCAAGACCATGCCAACAATTATGATTTTGGATTTATTAGGTTTAGATGATGGTATGTTTAATAATTATTAAAGTTAGATGTGTATTTTATTTTATTAAAATATTGAATTTACAAGTAATCAGATAATTTAAGTATTTTATTTACAATAATTTATTATTTAATGCAAAATTATAATTTGCTGAATACAGTTTTAAAATTTTTTTTCAGAAATATTTCAAGGATTGGAAAAACCAACTTTTGACCAATTACCAGGTAAAGATTTATTTTTTAAAGTTAAATTAAATAATTTAATAAATTTATTAAAATGAATTTTAATGTAGCTTGAAGTAAATAGTGTACAATAATGTATTTGACAATATATAACTCTAATAAATTAAATACATTAGTATATTTAAACAATATTCTAAGAATAAATATTAATTTATTATTAAAAAATATTTATCTAGTTAAGAATCATTGTATCGCAACTGTAAATGAACTTCAAATTTGCCAAAATTTTATCTCTAATTATTAGAAAATGAGATAATATTTTTAGAATATTTTAAAAGCACATAAATTGAGAATTTATGTTCTGTATTTTTTCTTTTACAAAACTGTGTTTAATAATTTTTACAAATATGAAATGCAATTTTAATATATATTAGCAAATTGACATAATATACAATACAATATTGAACATTTTTTCAAAAAACCATGATTAAAAGTAATTATGCTTAAATTTACAAATTAAGTATTGTCAGTTGGATTCAAAGTTTGAAACAAACAATAAATTTTGAATCTGCTCATTTCAAATATAAAATAATTTACACTTTTAACATATTTTTGTGTTGAAAATTCACTTTGTTTGCATAGAAGTAAAGAATATAATCCCATATTTGCAAATTTTTAATATAGAATTATTATATTTTAATAAATAGAGCTTCTTCAAATAACAAAGTTTACAAATTTTTAAGTGTAAATAACATTCTTGTATTTTTCCAACTCAATTTGAAAATTTCTTTGTTCTAAAGTAAACAAATGTTCTGCATTCCTAGTTTTTAATAGTATTTTCTAACTTTTTTCTATTTTCCTACTGATCTCTATCATTAAAGCATAATCTGTGTAGAGAGGATAATGTTAGCTGAAAAGAAAGATTATTATATAACTTTAATAACATGTATATTACACTACTATAGAAGGTGGAGAAAAAAATAATTTTTCATTATTTGGAGTTAATGTAATCAATGAAAATAATTCATACCTAATTTTGTGTTTCAATAATTAAATGTTGGGATAGAATAACCACTGTTGGTCATAGATTTATTAATTATTTTTGAAATTGAATACAATATGGTAATGACCCAGGAATATTTGTATGCCTCCTTATATAGGCTACACAAGGGTTACATTAACAAATTTATCAAATTGATATGATTTTTTAGTTAGAAAGACTGAAGGCAAATTGCTTTTATGATGAATATTGAATTCAAAAGTATAGTTATTGACAGATCAAGGAATGCTATATATGTGCAAAAATTTTAGCTTACTGCAAAAATGTAATATTTGAAGATATATTGTTGATATAATAAAGAATACATTAAAAAATTTTTATACTGTCATCCTATTATTACTATGTCTACATAGCCTCATCAGGTAATGGAGGTATGGAATTGCAATAGGACTATGAAAAATATTTTCTTCCAATTGTCTCATACACTTTTTCTGCTAGAAATGCTGATAAAAATAAGTCCATTGGAACACTTAACTGTTATAAATAAAATTTGTCTTTCTGTCTGAAATAATTTGTTTGGCATATTAAGTGAAGCATATCTATAACAGTTTGGTATCCATTTTTGGTGTATAATTTTCTAATAACAAATTTTTAGTAAATTTTATTGCTTGAAAAAGGTTAATCAAAACTATATAAATCTGTTTTGTAAGATTTTAAAATTTTATGTTCTGATCTTTTGGCTTGAATGCAAGTATTCTTGCATTCAAGCCAATAATNATATATATATATATCAGATATCTTTAAATTAAATGTCTAATAGAGAGATGTTAAACAATACTTATCCTTATTTATCAGAAGTCTTAAAGGCCAACTTGTTTTAAGTGATTTGGCTTCAAAGATAAAGATAATTCTAGATGCAGCTATGCATTTTTGCAAGACATTTTCAAATATGTTATCATTCTTATAAGAACAAATTCTCTTGAGTTTAGTTTGGAACTTTTGTCTGGAGTCACTTCTGAGTTCAATACACTTGGTTTGGTGGAAAAATTCAATTACTCTTAAATAGAAATCATTTTATTTACAAGTGAAAAATGTTGTCACCAAACACAGAAGTGACCACACAAAGTTTTCAGTTGATCTTATAACACAACTTTTTAATGTGATGGGAATTAGACTACTAGTTAACATTTTCCCTTCGAATGCTTGATGTTTACTAATACATTTATTGGCATTAAGCAACAAATGTTTGTAGTTGAAATTAAATTTTTATAACTTTTAACTAAGTGTTTCAAACAATTCATAAATTCTTATGTTTGTTCAGTTTTATATCATTTTTGTATCAAAAGCAATTTATTTGGTTTCAGTCAAACAAATTCAATTGATATAAAATTTTTATAATGATTCATTATCATTCTATTTAAAAGATAACATTTTTGAAAATGAAGTTGATTATGTGACAAAAAATTTATCATTATCACAACTGTTGTGATGTCAGATCTAAATATTCACTAAGTCCAAAAAAAAACTGTAAATGTAAACATAATGAAGAATAGATTTATTTTGAAAGAATTATTCCTATACAGAAACAAACATTTAAAATTGATGATTAATAAACTAATTGTAAAATTGCAATAGCAAGTTGCTGATTTTTAAGTTTAAAACAATACCATGACACTAGCTCAAAGTTGAAATTGTGTTTGGTGCCGTATGTTATGAGATGTTATTAAAAAATAAATTTTATATTATTTATTAATATAAAAAAATCCAGCAATGAGCTGTATAACTTTCTCAGCAAAAACACTAAGACATATTAGCACAAAGTTAAAATTGTGTATGGTATCATCTGTTACAAGATTTTATTAAAAAACTTATTTGATTAATTATTATAAAATGGCAAAATGCTTAATTTTGAGGGTAGAAATGAGTTTTTAAAAATTACAAATCTCAATAATGAGTAAAATTTTCATTATATCTGACCTCAGTTGAGATTCAGCATATGACACTTTCTATATCCCCACATCTTTGACCTTTAACCATCAAAATTTAATGTCATCAATGTCTCTTTTATATATGTTACAAAGCCAAATTCTGTTTCTTAATCTTTGCCCTAGCCTGAGATATTAAACAAAATACACGTTAGCACACACATTTATTCATTTATTCTGGCTTTTTTTAGGATCAGAGGGTCTCAAAATATTGAAATAGCTGAAACATCAAATTTGACAGAATACCAATATTTTTGCATGTTTATATATATATATATATAACTAATCAAACATCCTTACTACACCTGATATGTTTAAAGCTATACATCAACCAAAGCCAAATATTATTGGGCTAGAAATGGCTATAATACTAATAATTTAATAGACAATTTGGCATTAGAGAATCGGCCTGAAGTGGGACGATTTTCTTCCAGTAATTCTAAAATTATCATCTAAATTAAATTAAATTATAATTATTAAATTTATCAAGCGATGCTGCCTAACTAATGCCAAATTGTCTATTAAATTATTAGTATTATAGCTGTTTCTAGCCCAATAATATTCGGCTTTGGTTGATGTATAGCTATATATATAACAGTTGTGAAAGTAAAATTAAAACATTTTTTTATGAAAATTTATTTAAGAATAAATATTTAATATTTGTTTTTCAGAAAAAGTAATAGAAGAACTTATTTTAATTGCTAATTGGTTACGTAAATATAGAAACGGTGATTTTACTTCTGTATATGCAACAATTCGATCAAAAACACTTGTGCAATCACTTAAGAAGTGAGTTTGAAAGTTTATATCATTTATTTTTCATTTATAAATTTATGAACATAATTTAATTTGAACACATTCCAAGATTACAAATAAGTAATAAACATGAATAAAATTTATAATAAATTTAATTTCATTATTAATTAATAAATAATAAAAATAAAATTTATTACATATTCTTTGTCAATTATGATGTAAAACAGTGTATTTCTATTCTTAGTTTAAAGGAACATCTAAAATCTTGTAGTGGAAACAGCAATACTCTTCCAGCACATAATTCTCCTTTGTTGGTAAGTAATATTTTGATTATTTTTAATACTTTATTAAATATCAAAAGTTTACAAATTACTTGCAAATATATACATACAACATGATATCATGTAAATGACATAGAATCTATGAGTGAGAAGAACGATATTTATATTTTTGACCTAATTTTAATAATAACTATAATAATAATAATTTTATTTAAAATGAGAAAATAACTGTTTTCTAATATTTTAAATTTGATACAGAATACTTTTAAACGATAGTTTATGTATTTAACAGGGAGGTAGAAGAAATGTAAGAGAAAATGCAGTTCGAAGGACCTCTAGAAGAGGAATTCAAAATGTGTCAGTAAAAAAGAAAATCTTAAATTATAATTTTAGGTGGCATATTTGTGATTTAAATAATTTTCTTATAGCTTTATGAAGAAAGCATCAGCAGCTTTTATGAAATATTCTCCAGCTGTAGAAGGTACTGTTCTTGGTTAGTAAATTAAAATTATCAAAATAATTTTTTAGACAAATGTCAATAAAAATGATTTTCAAATAATGAAACATTCTTTCAATTGTTTTATTAGGTCAGAGATTTCAAACTTCTCTTCTGCCTGAAACAAAAGATGATATTATTGAACAAGAATTAGAAGGTTATCTCACTTCAATATCAGCCTTATGTAAATTAATGCAGGTAATTTTTATATTAATAAGTATCACTTCTTTAAATTATATATTATCTAGATTTATAATTTGATGTTTCTTTTTTAGAGTGAACTTCAGTTAATGAATAAAATCATCATTCCTTCAGAGCAAGTAGCTGTTTTTGACAGAGTTGTGCAACAAGCTCTTGATAATGTGATTTCAGAAGGAGAAGTAAATTTTATTTTAATATCAATATTTACTTAAACATATTAATATACTAAAAACTTGTGTTTAGAAATAAACTAAAATTTGTGTAAATATTAATAATTTAATTATAATTGTTGTTTTACCTGTTTTATTTTTCTTAAATCTTATATACTTGCATAATTTTTGATTCTTTTCTTATTGTAAAAAAAAACGTAAGTAATTTAAGATCATTATGGCAATTTAATTGCCAGCAATAAATAATCTTATTAGATAATACTCTTATAAACTATTTTTGCAGTTCTTAGTCTTTTAGTTGGTTACAAGTTATATAGTTTTTTCTTTTAATTAATTGATTTATTCTAATTTTAAGTTTTCATTTTTGTAGTTTAAATTTGAAAGATCTGGTTGATAATGATATATGATTTTGTTTTTTCAATGACAAATTTGATTAGCTAAAGTTTTATTTTTCTTAGATAGCAAGTTTGTATTATTTCCGATTTATTTTGATTTTTTTTCATTTCTAATTTCTAAAATATTTGTACAACATAATTTATTATTAGTTTGAAATTGAATATATTATCAGAGTAAGATCTAAAACTGATAGTTTTAGTTTGAAAATCTTAAATCCTTGTCATCAAACTAGTGTAATATAAATTACATAAATTTATATAGTTTAGAATTTCATAATAATCATTTTGCAATTACACATTTTATTGAGACTATTCTTTGACATTTTAAATCTTATATAATTAGATGATAAAGCATAATTTTAATTAATCAATAAATATCAAAATTATATCTCTTAATGTATCTTTATATTTAAGCATTCTTAAAACTTAAAATTATTCTCAGGAATATTTTCACTAGAAATGTCAAATCTAATTTTATTTTGTCAGGTATTTTTATGTTTAATTCTAAAAATTATTAAATATTAAAATAAAATCATTGTTTCAATAAAATTTAGAAGAAAAGCTATTTAGCTATTCATAATTTGTAAACAATAAAAATTTCATTGTTTATGATTAGAAATTATTTTAAATTTTATTTGGTTTCTTTTTCCTGTTTAATAAAACTTTGAATCTTTTATCAGTTAAGTTGCTAAGATGCATAAATATCCTGTCTTTTAATAAGATTTTTAATTTTATCTTTGAAAAGGTTAATTTTAAGCATATATATCCTTAATAATGCTTTATAAAATTGTAAATCTTTGCTATCGTTACTTTTCATTGTTTATGATTAGAAATTATTTTAAATTTTATTTGGTTTCTTTTTCCTGTTTAATAAAACTTTGAATCTTTTATCAGTTAAGTTGCTAAGATGCATAAATATCCTGTCTTTTAATAAGATTTTTAATTTTATCTTTGAAAAGGTTAATTTTAAGCATATATATCCTTAATAATGCTTTATAAAATTGTAAATCTTTGCTATCGTTACTTTTCAGTGGCGTAGCGAACATGACTGGCGCCTTGGGCACGACACTTTATTGGCTCCCCCCTCCAGAAACACATATAGTTTGTCTTGGAGACCATTTAGGTACCCCTCTGCGAGTGATGCCCGGTGCATGATATACTCCCTTGCACCCCCTCGCTACGCCACTATTACTTTTTGCTCGAGCAATGCCGGGCTCATCTGCTATTTTTCTATAAATGAGATATTTACGAGAACATACTTCCCATGTAATTTTTTTCATCTCTTGCAAAAATATAAACACTATTATCATATAAAAGCAATTATTATAGCATTTTTACAAGATTTTTTTTATTTAAACAAGTCATATGAAGTCTTTCGAATGTCAAGGTTAGTAATTTCGATCACATGCGGGGTGTCACAACCTCTCTAACAAGGATCACTTTTCAAATATAAAATAACCAAATTGTTTATATGGATTCTTTTTAATGTTTGTTATATTGTAGTGTTTGATTTTTATAACTACAAAGGTTATCTTAGGTAAGGGTTTATCACACATTTTAAAAATTATTTATTCCTCTACTGTACACAATTTAAAGAATTTTTAAAATGTGTTAGATTGGTCACTCGGTGTGATAAACCCTTACGTAAGATATCCTTTGTAGTTATATAAATCAAATACTGTAATTTAATATAATAGAAGGGTTGAAAGTACAAAATAATCTATTAGATTATTTTGTACTTTTCTAATCTTCTAATCTTAATTTTTGGTGTAGTTATTTTTTGCCTGGGCAATGCTGGGTTTATCTGCTAGTTAGAGAAATAAAACAGCTTATAGTAAAAAGTTAAAATTTATTATAAGTTTAATATAATCAGATAAAAACCGATGAATGACTGACTGTTTTCATTTTATTTTGTTTATAACTAGCCAAAACCTGTCAAATATTCAATTTAATCAGAATATGACTTTCCAATTAGTTTAATGTCTCAATCATTAGAATTTTGAATTGCTCTAAATATTTTCATAAATGCTATTCATCTCTTCTTTCTGAACTTTACAAAATTCACTTGTGAAAGGAATAAAGATTTTTTAAAATTATTTTCAAAATTTGAGAAATAAATTTATTTAAAATTCATTATTTATAAATTTTAAATTAGTTTATAATTTTTACATGTTACTTCTTGAATATCTCACCAAATACAATATCCTTAATAGAAAACTCATTTCCATCTATTTTTGTGAATATTCTATTTTTAAAAGATTTCTTTTTGGACAGAGGTACTTCAAAAAAGAATGCTTATGCATAAACATGGCTACACAATGATATCCTATTTGATCTATTCTTATCTATTATATAAGTATTTTTTGAAGATAAAGTTTTGAACTTCAAAAATATTAATTTGGATGAATTTTAAGCCTTCTTTATTGTAAGCCGTTTCATTTTATTTCTATTTACAATTTTACATTTGGAAAAACCAATATTATTTCTAATTATAACACTTCATTTCAATAATGTTTAATATTAATCAAAAAAGTGAATAACTCAGTTATTAAATGAAAAAATTTTTTGAATCATCTTTTAAAATATTTTCCATTTTATGTATAACTACAATTTTATAATAGGGACTTGCCACACGAGTTAGAAAATGTGCTGCTCGGCACGAGTTTTCTACTGCACTTTCCTTATTTCCTGTTTTGCGCCATTTAAATGCCATTAAACCTGAATTTGATGGAATTTTTCAGGTATTTTTTTAAATGTATTTAAAATTATTATTAGAAAAAATTTTCAACATTGTTAAAATTTTGAATCTTTGTGCATTTGATTTTGTTTATTCATAGTTAAAATAGTTGTTGTAAATTAATTAAAATATCTACAACCGTGAGGCAGATAATAGTAAGGGCTTTTTTTTATCACACCAATGATAATGGGCACAAACACTCAAGAATCGAAGTAAAAACATTTAATAAAACAAAAAGGGGTGTACAATAAGATGTTATGTTTTATTAAATGTTTTTACTTTGATTCTTGAGCACTTGTGCCCATTATCATTGGTGTGATAAGCCCTTACTATTATCTGCCTCACGGTTATAGATATTTTAATTAATTTAATTATACTTAGGGCTAAAAGCAATTTCTGTAATAATAGTTGTTGTAAAGTTTAAAAAATTGATTATTTTAGAAGGGTACATCAGAATTACGTTCTCGTCTTCAGGGCCTAACAACAACATTACAATTTACAGTAAGATTTTAGCTTTATTTTTAAGTTTAAAAAATTTACTTTTACTTGTTGACATAAAAATTTTTCAATATTGAATTTTTTTTAGATAAACAAAGCTTTAGAAGAATTTGTCGATTGTATTAAAAGTGATCCTGACACAAAAATGCCTAAAGATGGTACAGTTCATGAACTTACAAGCAATGTATGTAATATTTAATTATGACTGATAGTCAAATATCAATAATTATAAAGATGATAAAATTGAAAAAATTTTTAAGGTTATGATTATGCTGGAGCAATTACAGGATTATATGGATATGCTTGGGACTGTTCTTAATAATCAAGATCTAGCTTCATTTAATGATGATGGAGATATAAATAAGACTGCTTTAGCACGGTATATCAGTAAGTTTCTATGTTTAATACTTAATGTTATAGTAGTTAAATTTTATAAGTAATAGATATTTCTTTTGTAATTACAATAGTGAGAGTATTGTCAGCTCTGGGTTTAGCACTCCAGAGTAAAAGTGAGTCTTATAATGATCCCTATCTGAAGGCTATTTTCCGTTTAAATAATCTTCATTATATATTAAAAGCATTGCAAAGGTTAGTTATGATAAACAAAACATAAAAATCATTAGCATTCTTTGTTAATTATTGGTATGTTTTTATTTCAGGACAAACTTAATAGAAATTGTTAGTAAATGTAGTCCTGATTTGGAAGATTACTACAATGATCAAATCTGTGATCAAAAAAGAATTTATTCTCAAAGGTTATAAAAGAAATTTTATTCTACATTAGTTTGTTTTCTTTCTTAATATTTATATACAGTAGAGGCATGCAAACTTGACTTAATGTGGACTGAGGTGATGAGTTACCAAAAATGATGGGTTTTACAGATAGTGATGAGGCTAGGCTAAATAGTGACATTTTTGTAAAGGTATTATGTACAAATTGATATATGTATTAACTATGTATTATTAGTGATTATTTCTATTTGTAGTTAAATTTTAATTTTAAAAATATTGGCTATTTAATGGCTATTTTAGAGTTAATGTCATTCACTTTGTGATGTTTTGCAGTGGCACTTTGAAAAAAGGTTTATATTCTTTGTTAACAGGTGGAATTAATGCTATTATTAAGTGTTACCAGTGAGAAACGATAACTTATTGGATTCTATAAGTTATTGATAAGTTATAGAGGTAAAAATTAGATTACAAGTATTTTCTTTTTAACAACACAATGAGTTATCAAGATTCAAGTTTCCAGGACTCTACTGTAATTAAAACTTTCATTGCATGAAGCCAAAATGAAAACTACATTTGACAACAAGATCATTTTTTCTTATTTATTTATTATTTGTGTCAACAAAGTAAAATTAATTTGCTAATTTTACTTTGGCTTCATGTAACAAAACTTTAAATTTTTTCTAATCCTGAAAATTTTTAACTCTTTTCCCTTAGATATTTCATGTATGAAAATAAATAAATTTTAATAGATTAGATTTATAAAATGTGAATTTTAAAATTTTATTGATTTATTTAAATCATATCTATAATTTTAGTTGGAGTAGAGTTCTTCATTATGTATTGGAGATTGATAAACCAATATCAACTACTCTTACACAAGCTCCTACCTTGAAAGTGAGATATGTTTAATAAGCTAAATAATTATAGCTATATTATTAGTTAATAGCATAAACATAATGAAATTGAAATTGATGATTTAAATATATAATTTCTTTTTATTGTATTTAGTTAAAAGATAAAGATAGGCAGAATATCAAAGATAAATTTACAGTAAGTATATTATTTTATATTGCTAAACTATATTTATTAATGTTATTAAATTTTATTAATATTTAAGATGTGGATATATGATAAAAAACGAAGTGCTTTTTTTAATCATGTGTTCATGTCTAATTTTTTTACTTTTAATGTAACATTTCCAATTTATAGTTACTATAGACTTTTATGGTGCATTATGACAATTTTAATACAATTTGGTTTTTTCTATATTATTTTATCATAGACAAAATTCTTTTAACATTGATATTGTTGATAGATATAGATCAGCCCAATTAATAGAATTTAAATGTATCTTGCTATTTGCAAAAAAAAAACTGTTTCATTGACTTTCTTTAATTGATTCATTATTACATCAAAAAACTTTATTTTTCCTAAATTTTTGTTATTCGTGACAATGATTTACATAATGATGCATTACATTTATCATCACACTTACTCATGCTTAATAAAATGAATTTATCATTACTTAAAATGTATCCTTATTTAAGATTTGAATAAAATTTTATTGTTATAAATATCACTTTTTATTTTAAATATTATTTACAATTAGTTTTTTACAATATTTCTCAAAATTTAATTTTGAAGTAAAAAGGCTTATCAATACATGAGTTACCTAATGTTTATGCTGCCAAACACAAGTATTCATCTGCTAAATTTCACTATGTTCATACCAGGGTTAAAATTTGCTATTCTCGCCTACTATCATACATTCTAAAAAATAGTTGACTTGGATGTGGACTTGGAGTTGAATTCCATACCTTAGTCCCCTCTCTATAAGCATTTGCCACATCTTCAAAAAACATGGCCTCCTCTTGCCTTTCTCTCTACAGCCAACTTTACACAGGCTTATCTGCAATGATAAGGACAGGTTCTCCCATCTTGAGTAATTGGGTTTATATTGTATCTCTTTTGCACCCAACAACTGGGGAAATAAACTGTACATCATTGTTATGGTCAGAATGCTGATGAGTTATTTAGCAGCACATCAACAGGATATCACAAAATGTACATGCCCCACAGAGATGACCCAAAAAAAAAGAGTCCAGCTTCACTCCTATGTGGACCCAAACCACTCTCCTAAGGTGTTATGCCAATTGTAGTGCTTCATTTATTTGGGAAGCCCTTTTCATTTCCAACTTGTGCCCATGCAATACACTCACACTTGATCTTCCTAACTTGTGGATCACTTTTTAAATTTTTTTACCACATTGTTACAGCACCCTAGTCATCCCATGGTATAAAGTACCATGGATTTATTGCATAAAAATATTTTGAGGGTTCTGTTGTGCCTTTTATTTCAAATTTTTGTTCTTTTTCATACTTGCAAGCTCTGAATTTTATTGTGAATTTTAAATATCTAAATGTTGAGAATATTATATTGCACATAGTGATGTTTTTTCCAAATTTGAGATGTTCACTAGCCTGATGATGACAATTTCATATTGTTGAAACTACTTGTGTTATAAAAAAGGATTTTAATGCCCTCTGACAGTGTGTGTATCTAGTATTATATAATAATTGGCATGGAGTTTAATGTACTATTTCATAAGCTATTAAGCATCATTACCAAAAATTATTCATTTATGTATCATATACAGTTATTAATTATTGAAGTTTAATTATAAACATTTCTGTAAATTTGATTGGGAGGTTATTTTAAAATGGAATAGTGCTTAAATATTTTCAGAATGCATTTAATAAAAGATGACTTCTTTATGATGTCATTTTTTTAGTACTTCCACTAAAGAATAAATTAAAAATGATATTTATATATGTTAGTCATTTACAGTTAAATATGTACTTGTACTTTCTTGGAATCAAGTTAAGAATTTTTCCAACAGTTATATAATCAGATACATATGCAAGAACATTATTAATTAATGTCAAGATTAAATTTTCATAATATATTCAACTACTGATTAAAAATCAATTATGTTGTTTTGTCATACTTTATAAAAATTAACAAGTTTTCCTTGAAGGTTGTGATAAAAATAAAAATATTTTTACGTTGCTGTTATTGGAAGTATGTCACTAGTCTGAATTGTAGAATTTCTGTGTAATTAATGCAAATATGCAATTCATATCTTCAAAACTATTTTAATGAAAGTTGCCATTACTTTGTTTAGAACCTTTGTTATTTTATGACTTCAAAAAACTACTTAATTCAGGCATTTTATTAATTGAAATGGATCATTTAATGAGATTCATTAACTGCTACAGCACTACTCAAAACACTTATTATAACTTTAATAACTGTCTAGTCTCTGAAGGACAACAATAAATTATCTCTCTTTCTCTATCTGTTCCATATTAAATAGTTCAATTGAAAAATGAAGCTAATGGTTCAAAATAGTCTAAATAAATGAATTATTTAAAGTTTTTTTTTCATTAAAATTTTAAAATTTAATATTTCTTTAAATCTTATTCTTATCCTTAATGTTTAAACAGGGATTTAATAAAGAAATGGAAGAAATTTATAGAATTCAGAAAGCCTACGCTATCCCAGATGTAGAACTTCGAGAGAGTTTAAAACATGACAACAAAGAATTTATACTTCCCAAGTATCAAATGTTTTATGACAAGTAAGAAATGTTTATTTTTATAATGAGATGATGCATTTTTGTTAAAATCAAATTACATAAAGAATACTTAAAATAAAAAAAATATTTATAGATATGCAAGTTTCCACTTTACCAAAAATCCAGAANCAGATATCTTTAAATTAAATGTCTAATAGAGAGATGTTAAACAATACTTATCCTTATTTATCAGAAGTCTTAAAGGCCAACTTGTTTTAAGTGATTTGGCTTCAAAGATAAAGATAATTCTAGATGCAGCTATGCATTTTTGCAAGACATTTTCAAATATGTTATCATTCTTATAAGAACAAATTCTCTTGAGTTTAGTTTGGAACTTTTGTCTGGAGTCACTTCTGAGTTCAATACACTTGGTTTGGTGGAAAAATTCAATTACTCTTAAATAGAAATCATTTTATTTACAAGTGAAAAATGTTGTCACCAAACACAGAAGTGACCACACAAAGTTTTCAGTTGATCTTATAACACAACTTTTTAATGTGATGGGAATTAGACTACTAGTTAACATTTTCCCTTCGAATGCTTGATGTTTACTAATACATTT
Organism: Centruroides sculpturatus; assembly: GCF_000671375.1. Taxonomy (NCBI): domain Eukaryota; kingdom Metazoa; phylum Arthropoda; class Arachnida; order Scorpiones; family Buthidae; genus Centruroides; species Centruroides sculpturatus. The sequence continues at coordinate 27,960 of NW_019384827.1, forward strand.
ATTGGCATTAAGCAACAAATGTTTGTAGTTGAAATTAAATTTTTATAACTTTTAACTAAGTGTTTCAAACAATTCATAAATTCTTATGTTTGTTCAGTTTTATATCATTTTTGTATCAAAAGCAATTTATTTGGTTTCAGTCAAACAAATTCAATTGATATAAAATTTTTATAATGATTCATTATCATTCTATTTAAAAGATAACATTTTTGAAAATGAAGTTGATTATGTGACAAAAAATTTATCATTATCACAACTGTTGTGATGTCAGATCTAAATATTCACTAAGTCCAAAAAAAAACTGTAAATGTAAACATAATGAAGAATAGATTTATTTTGAAAGAATTATTCCTATACAGAAACAAACATTTAAAATTGATGATTAATAAACTAATTGTAAAATTGCAATAGCAAGTTGCTGATTTTTAAGTTTAAAACAATACCATGACACTAGCTCAAAGTTGAAATTGTGTTTGGTGCCGTATGTTATGAGATGTTATTAAAAAATAAATTTTATATTATTTATTAATATAAAAAAATCCAGCAATGAGCTGTATAACTTTCTCAGCAAAAACACTAAGACATATTAGCACAAAGTTAAAATTGTGTATGGTATCATCTGTTACAAGATTTTATTAAAAAACTTATTTGATTAATTATTATAAAATGGCAAAATGCTTAATTTTGAGGGTAGAAATGAGTTTTTAAAAATTACAAATCTCAATAATGAGTAAAATTTTCATTATATCTGACCTCAGTTGAGATTCAGCATATGACACTTTCTATATCCCCACATCTTTGACCTTTAACCATCAAAATTTAATGTCATCAATGTCTCTTTTATATATGTTACAAAGCCAAATTCTGTTTCTTAATCTTTGCCCTAGCCTGAGATATTAAACAAAATACACGTTAGCACACACATTTATTCATTTATTCTGGCTTTTTTTAGGATCAGAGGGTCTCAAAATATTGAAATAGCTGAAACATCAAATTTGACAGAATACCAATATTTTTGCATGTTTATATATATATATATATAACTAATCAAACATCCTTACTACACCTGATATGTTTAAAGCTATACATCAACCAAAGCCAAATATTATTGGGCTAGAAATGGCTATAATACTAATAATTTAATAGACAATTTGGCATTAGAGAATCGGCCTGAAGTGGGACGATTTTCTTCCAGTAATTCTAAAATTATCATCTAAATTAAATTAAATTATAATTATTAAATTTATCAAGCGATGCTGCCTAACTAATGCCAAATTGTCTATTAAATTATTAGTATTATAGCTGTTTCTAGCCCAATAATATTCGGCTTTGGTTGATGTATAGCTATATATATAACAGTTGTGAAAGTAAAATTAAAACATTTTTTTATGAAAATTTATTTAAGAATAAATATTTAATATTTGTTTTTCAGAAAAAGTAATAGAAGAACTTATTTTAATTGCTAATTGGTTACGTAAATATAGAAACGGTGATTTTACTTCTGTATATGCAACAATTCGATCAAAAACACTTGTGCAATCACTTAAGAAGTGAGTTTGAAAGTTTATATCATTTATTTTTCATTTATAAATTTATGAACATAATTTAATTTGAACACATTCCAAGATTACAAATAAGTAATAAACATGAATAAAATTTATAATAAATTTAATTTCATTATTAATTAATAAATAATAAAAATAAAATTTATTACATATTCTTTGTCAATTATGATGTAAAACAGTGTATTTCTATTCTTAGTTTAAAGGAACATCTAAAATCTTGTAGTGGAAACAGCAATACTCTTCCAGCACATAATTCTCCTTTGTTGGTAAGTAATATTTTGATTATTTTTAATACTTTATTAAATATCAAAAGTTTACAAATTACTTGCAAATATATACATACAACATGATATCATGTAAATGACATAGAATCTATGAGTGAGAAGAACGATATTTATATTTTTGACCTAATTTTAATAATAACTATAATAATAATAATTTTATTTAAAATGAGAAAATAACTGTTTTCTAATATTTTAAATTTGATACAGAATACTTTTAAACGATAGTTTATGTATTTAACAGGGAGGTAGAAGAAATGTAAGAGAAAATGCAGTTCGAAGGACCTCTAGAAGAGGAATTCAAAATGTGTCAGTAAAAAAGAAAATCTTAAATTATAATTTTAGGTGGCATATTTGTGATTTAAATAATTTTCTTATAGCTTTATGAAGAAAGCATCAGCAGCTTTTATGAAATATTCTCCAGCTGTAGAAGGTACTGTTCTTGGTTAGTAAATTAAAATTATCAAAATAATTTTTTAGACAAATGTCAATAAAAATGATTTTCAAATAATGAAACATTCTTTCAATTGTTTTATTAGGTCAGAGATTTCAAACTTCTCTTCTGCCTGAAACAAAAGATGATATTATTGAACAAGAATTAGAAGGTTATCTCACTTCAATATCAGCCTTATGTAAATTAATGCAGGTAATTTTTATATTAATAAGTATCACTTCTTTAAATTATATATTATCTAGATTTATAATTTGATGTTTCTTTTTTAGAGTGAACTTCAGTTAATGAATAAAATCATCATTCCTTCAGAGCAAGTAGCTGTTTTTGACAGAGTTGTGCAACAAGCTCTTGATAATGTGATTTCAGAAGGAGAAGTAAATTTTATTTTAATATCAATATTTACTTAAACATATTAATATACTAAAAACTTGTGTTTAGAAATAAACTAAAATTTGTGTAAATATTAATAATTTAATTATAATTGTTGTTTTACCTGTTTTATTTTTCTTAAATCTTATATACTTGCATAATTTTTGATTCTTTTCTTATTGTAAAAAAAAACGTAAGTAATTTAAGATCATTATGGCAATTTAATTGCCAGCAATAAATAATCTTATTAGATAATACTCTTATAAACTATTTTTGCAGTTCTTAGTCTTTTAGTTGGTTACAAGTTATATAGTTTTTTCTTTTAATTAATTGATTTATTCTAATTTTAAGTTTTCATTTTTGTAGTTTAAATTTGAAAGATCTGGTTGATAATGATATATGATTTTGTTTTTTCAATGACAAATTTGATTAGCTAAAGTTTTATTTTTCTTAGATAGCAAGTTTGTATTATTTCCGATTTATTTTGATTTTTTTTCATTTCTAATTTCTAAAATATTTGTACAACATAATTTATTATTAGTTTGAAATTGAATATATTATCAGAGTAAGATCTAAAACTGATAGTTTTAGTTTGAAAATCTTAAATCCTTGTCATCAAACTAGTGTAATATAAATTACATAAATTTATATAGTTTAGAATTTCATAATAATCATTTTGCAATTACACATTTTATTGAGACTATTCTTTGACATTTTAAATCTTATATAATTAGATGATAAAGCATAATTTTAATTAATCAATAAATATCAAAATTATATCTCTTAATGTATCTTTATATTTAAGCATTCTTAAAACTTAAAATTATTCTCAGGAATATTTTCACTAGAAATGTCAAATCTAATTTTATTTTGTCAGGTATTTTTATGTTTAATTCTAAAAATTATTAAATATTAAAATAAAATCATTGTTTCAATAAAATTTAGAAGAAAAGCTATTTAGCTATTCATAATTTGTAAACAATAAAAATTTCATTGTTTATGATTAGAAATTATTTTAAATTTTATTTGGTTTCTTTTTCCTGTTTAATAAAACTTTGAATCTTTTATCAGTTAAGTTGCTAAGATGCATAAATATCCTGTCTTTTAATAAGATTTTTAATTTTATCTTTGAAAAGGTTAATTTTAAGCATATATATCCTTAATAATGCTTTATAAAATTGTAAATCTTTGCTATCGTTACTTTTCAGTGGCGTAGCGAACATGACTGGCGCCTTGGGCACGACACTTTATTGGCTCCCCCCTCCAGAAACACATATAGTTTGTCTTGGAGACCATTTAGGTACCCCTCTGCGAGTGATGCCCGGTGCATGATATACTCCCTTGCACCCCCTCGCTACGCCACTATTACTTTTTGCTCGAGCAATGCCGGGCTCATCTGCTATTTTTCTATAAATGAGATATTTACGAGAACATACTTCCCATGTAATTTTTTTCATCTCTTGCAAAAATATAAACACTATTATCATATAAAAGCAATTATTATAGCATTTTTACAAGATTTTTTTTATTTAAACAAGTCATATGAAGTCTTTCGAATGTCAAGGTTAGTAATTTCGATCACATGCGGGGTGTCACAACCTCTCTAACAAGGATCACTTTTCAAATATAAAATAACCAAATTGTTTATATGGATTCTTTTTAATGTTTGTTATATTGTAGTGTTTGATTTTTATAACTACAAAGGTTATCTTAGGTAAGGGTTTATCACACATTTTAAAAATTATTTATTCCTCTACTGTACACAATTTAAAGAATTTTTAAAATGTGTTAGATTGGTCACTCGGTGTGATAAACCCTTACGTAAGATATCCTTTGTAGTTATATAAATCAAATACTGTAATTTAATATAATAGAAGGGTTGAAAGTACAAAATAATCTATTAGATTATTTTGTACTTTTCTAATCTTCTAATCTTAATTTTTGGTGTAGTTATTTTTTGCCTGGGCAATGCTGGGTTTATCTGCTAGTTAGAGAAATAAAACAGCTTATAGTAAAAAGTTAAAATTTATTATAAGTTTAATATAATCAGATAAAAACCGATGAATGACTGACTGTTTTCATTTTATTTTGTTTATAACTAGCCAAAACCTGTCAAATATTCAATTTAATCAGAATATGACTTTCCAATTAGTTTAATGTCTCAATCATTAGAATTTTGAATTGCTCTAAATATTTTCATAAATGCTATTCATCTCTTCTTTCTGAACTTTACAAAATTCACTTGTGAAAGGAATAAAGATTTTTTAAAATTATTTTCAAAATTTGAGAAATAAATTTATTTAAAATTCATTATTTATAAATTTTAAATTAGTTTATAATTTTTACATGTTACTTCTTGAATATCTCACCAAATACAATATCCTTAATAGAAAACTCATTTCCATCTATTTTTGTGAATATTCTATTTTTAAAAGATTTCTTTTTGGACAGAGGTACTTCAAAAAAGAATGCTTATGCATAAACATGGCTACACAATGATATCCTATTTGATCTATTCTTATCTATTATATAAGTATTTTTTGAAGATAAAGTTTTGAACTTCAAAAATATTAATTTGGATGAATTTTAAGCCTTCTTTATTGTAAGCCGTTTCATTTTATTTCTATTTACAATTTTACATTTGGAAAAACCAATATTATTTCTAATTATAACACTTCATTTCAATAATGTTTAATATTAATCAAAAAAGTGAATAACTCAGTTATTAAATGAAAAAATTTTTTGAATCATCTTTTAAAATATTTTCCATTTTATGTATAACTACAATTTTATAATAGGGACTTGCCACACGAGTTAGAAAATGTGCTGCTCGGCACGAGTTTTCTACTGCACTTTCCTTATTTCCTGTTTTGCGCCATTTAAATGCCATTAAACCTGAATTTGATGGAATTTTTCAGGTATTTTTTTAAATGTATTTAAAATTATTATTAGAAAAAATTTTCAACATTGTTAAAATTTTGAATCTTTGTGCATTTGATTTTGTTTATTCATAGTTAAAATAGTTGTTGTAAATTAATTAAAATATCTACAACCGTGAGGCAGATAATAGTAAGGGCTTTTTTTTATCACACCAATGATAATGGGCACAAACACTCAAGAATCGAAGTAAAAACATTTAATAAAACAAAAAGGGGTGTACAATAAGATGTTATGTTTTATTAAATGTTTTTACTTTGATTCTTGAGCACTTGTGCCCATTATCATTGGTGTGATAAGCCCTTACTATTATCTGCCTCACGGTTATAGATATTTTAATTAATTTAATTATACTTAGGGCTAAAAGCAATTTCTGTAATAATAGTTGTTGTAAAGTTTAAAAAATTGATTATTTTAGAAGGGTACATCAGAATTACGTTCTCGTCTTCAGGGCCTAACAACAACATTACAATTTACAGTAAGATTTTAGCTTTATTTTTAAGTTTAAAAAATTTACTTTTACTTGTTGACATAAAAATTTTTCAATATTGAATTTTTTTTAGATAAACAAAGCTTTAGAAGAATTTGTCGATTGTATTAAAAGTGATCCTGACACAAAAATGCCTAAAGATGGTACAGTTCATGAACTTACAAGCAATGTATGTAATATTTAATTATGACTGATAGTCAAATATCAATAATTATAAAGATGATAAAATTGAAAAAATTTTTAAGGTTATGATTATGCTGGAGCAATTACAGGATTATATGGATATGCTTGGGACTGTTCTTAATAATCAAGATCTAGCTTCATTTAATGATGATGGAGATATAAATAAGACTGCTTTAGCACGGTATATCAGTAAGTTTCTATGTTTAATACTTAATGTTATAGTAGTTAAATTTTATAAGTAATAGATATTTCTTTTGTAATTACAATAGTGAGAGTATTGTCAGCTCTGGGTTTAGCACTCCAGAGTAAAAGTGAGTCTTATAATGATCCCTATCTGAAGGCTATTTTCCGTTTAAATAATCTTCATTATATATTAAAAGCATTGCAAAGGTTAGTTATGATAAACAAAACATAAAAATCATTAGCATTCTTTGTTAATTATTGGTATGTTTTTATTTCAGGACAAACTTAATAGAAATTGTTAGTAAATGTAGTCCTGATTTGGAAGATTACTACAATGATCAAATCTGTGATCAAAAAAGAATTTATTCTCAAAGGTTATAAAAGAAATTTTATTCTACATTAGTTTGTTTTCTTTCTTAATATTTATATACAGTAGAGGCATGCAAACTTGACTTAATGTGGACTGAGGTGATGAGTTACCAAAAATGATGGGTTTTACAGATAGTGATGAGGCTAGGCTAAATAGTGACATTTTTGTAAAGGTATTATGTACAAATTGATATATGTATTAACTATGTATTATTAGTGATTATTTCTATTTGTAGTTAAATTTTAATTTTAAAAATATTGGCTATTTAATGGCTATTTTAGAGTTAATGTCATTCACTTTGTGATGTTTTGCAGTGGCACTTTGAAAAAAGGTTTATATTCTTTGTTAACAGGTGGAATTAATGCTATTATTAAGTGTTACCAGTGAGAAACGATAACTTATTGGATTCTATAAGTTATTGATAAGTTATAGAGGTAAAAATTAGATTACAAGTATTTTCTTTTTAACAACACAATGAGTTATCAAGATTCAAGTTTCCAGGACTCTACTGTAATTAAAACTTTCATTGCATGAAGCCAAAATGAAAACTACATTTGACAACAAGATCATTTTTTCTTATTTATTTATTATTTGTGTCAACAAAGTAAAATTAATTTGCTAATTTTACTTTGGCTTCATGTAACAAAACTTTAAATTTTTTCTAATCCTGAAAATTTTTAACTCTTTTCCCTTAGATATTTCATGTATGAAAATAAATAAATTTTAATAGATTAGATTTATAAAATGTGAATTTTAAAATTTTATTGATTTATTTAAATCATATCTATAATTTTAGTTGGAGTAGAGTTCTTCATTATGTATTGGAGATTGATAAACCAATATCAACTACTCTTACACAAGCTCCTACCTTGAAAGTGAGATATGTTTAATAAGCTAAATAATTATAGCTATATTATTAGTTAATAGCATAAACATAATGAAATTGAAATTGATGATTTAAATATATAATTTCTTTTTATTGTATTTAGTTAAAAGATAAAGATAGGCAGAATATCAAAGATAAATTTACAGTAAGTATATTATTTTATATTGCTAAACTATATTTATTAATGTTATTAAATTTTATTAATATTTAAGATGTGGATATATGATAAAAAACGAAGTGCTTTTTTTAATCATGTGTTCATGTCTAATTTTTTTACTTTTAATGTAACATTTCCAATTTATAGTTACTATAGACTTTTATGGTGCATTATGACAATTTTAATACAATTTGGTTTTTTCTATATTATTTTATCATAGACAAAATTCTTTTAACATTGATATTGTTGATAGATATAGATCAGCCCAATTAATAGAATTTAAATGTATCTTGCTATTTGCAAAAAAAAAACTGTTTCATTGACTTTCTTTAATTGATTCATTATTACATCAAAAAACTTTATTTTTCCTAAATTTTTGTTATTCGTGACAATGATTTACATAATGATGCATTACATTTATCATCACACTTACTCATGCTTAATAAAATGAATTTATCATTACTTAAAATGTATCCTTATTTAAGATTTGAATAAAATTTTATTGTTATAAATATCACTTTTTATTTTAAATATTATTTACAATTAGTTTTTTACAATATTTCTCAAAATTTAATTTTGAAGTAAAAAGGCTTATCAATACATGAGTTACCTAATGTTTATGCTGCCAAACACAAGTATTCATCTGCTAAATTTCACTATGTTCATACCAGGGTTAAAATTTGCTATTCTCGCCTACTATCATACATTCTAAAAAATAGTTGACTTGGATGTGGACTTGGAGTTGAATTCCATACCTTAGTCCCCTCTCTATAAGCATTTGCCACATCTTCAAAAAACATGGCCTCCTCTTGCCTTTCTCTCTACAGCCAACTTTACACAGGCTTATCTGCAATGATAAGGACAGGTTCTCCCATCTTGAGTAATTGGGTTTATATTGTATCTCTTTTGCACCCAACAACTGGGGAAATAAACTGTACATCATTGTTATGGTCAGAATGCTGATGAGTTATTTAGCAGCACATCAACAGGATATCACAAAATGTACATGCCCCACAGAGATGACCCAAAAAAAAAGAGTCCAGCTTCACTCCTATGTGGACCCAAACCACTCTCCTAAGGTGTTATGCCAATTGTAGTGCTTCATTTATTTGGGAAGCCCTTTTCATTTCCAACTTGTGCCCATGCAATACACTCACACTTGATCTTCCTAACTTGTGGATCACTTTTTAAATTTTTTTACCACATTGTTACAGCACCCTAGTCATCCCATGGTATAAAGTACCATGGATTTATTGCATAAAAATATTTTGAGGGTTCTGTTGTGCCTTTTATTTCAAATTTTTGTTCTTTTTCATACTTGCAAGCTCTGAATTTTATTGTGAATTTTAAATATCTAAATGTTGAGAATATTATATTGCACATAGTGATGTTTTTTCCAAATTTGAGATGTTCACTAGCCTGATGATGACAATTTCATATTGTTGAAACTACTTGTGTTATAAAAAAGGATTTTAATGCCCTCTGACAGTGTGTGTATCTAGTATTATATAATAATTGGCATGGAGTTTAATGTACTATTTCATAAGCTATTAAGCATCATTACCAAAAATTATTCATTTATGTATCATATACAGTTATTAATTATTGAAGTTTAATTATAAACATTTCTGTAAATTTGATTGGGAGGTTATTTTAAAATGGAATAGTGCTTAAATATTTTCAGAATGCATTTAATAAAAGATGACTTCTTTATGATGTCATTTTTTTAGTACTTCCACTAAAGAATAAATTAAAAATGATATTTATATATGTTAGTCATTTACAGTTAAATATGTACTTGTACTTTCTTGGAATCAAGTTAAGAATTTTTCCAACAGTTATATAATCAGATACATATGCAAGAACATTATTAATTAATGTCAAGATTAAATTTTCATAATATATTCAACTACTGATTAAAAATCAATTATGTTGTTTTGTCATACTTTATAAAAATTAACAAGTTTTCCTTGAAGGTTGTGATAAAAATAAAAATATTTTTACGTTGCTGTTATTGGAAGTATGTCACTAGTCTGAATTGTAGAATTTCTGTGTAATTAATGCAAATATGCAATTCATATCTTCAAAACTATTTTAATGAAAGTTGCCATTACTTTGTTTAGAACCTTTGTTATTTTATGACTTCAAAAAACTACTTAATTCAGGCATTTTATTAATTGAAATGGATCATTTAATGAGATTCATTAACTGCTACAGCACTACTCAAAACACTTATTATAACTTTAATAACTGTCTAGTCTCTGAAGGACAACAATAAATTATCTCTCTTTCTCTATCTGTTCCATATTAAATAGTTCAATTGAAAAATGAAGCTAATGGTTCAAAATAGTCTAAATAAATGAATTATTTAAAGTTTTTTTTTCATTAAAATTTTAAAATTTAATATTTCTTTAAATCTTATTCTTATCCTTAATGTTTAAACAGGGATTTAATAAAGAAATGGAAGAAATTTATAGAATTCAGAAAGCCTACGCTATCCCAGATGTAGAACTTCGAGAGAGTTTAAAACATGACAACAAAGAATTTATACTTCCCAAGTATCAAATGTTTTATGACAAGTAAGAAATGTTTATTTTTATAATGAGATGATGCATTTTTGTTAAAATCAAATTACATAAAGAATACTTAAAATAAAAAAAATATTTATAGATATGCAAGTTTCCACTTTACCAAAAATCCAGAAAAATATTTAAAGTACCTTCCAGCAGATGTTTCCAACATGATTGATAAATTTTTTGATGCAGCAGCATAAAAGATAAAAGCAACTTATAATATTTTATTATGAACTTTGTTATTTGTAGAATAATATTTATATTGTTTTCATTTTCAGTATAAATATATGTATATAAATGTAACAAGATAAAGTTTTATTAATTGTTTAATTTAAACATTAATAGATATTATGTTATTTATTGATTTTATAAATATTAATTACACTAGTGTACATTAATAATATCTAAATTTATATTTTAAGATATATGAAATTTTTTTTACTCTGTCTCTGAGCACTAAGGTGGTATGCACATATGTACATATTATGACAACAGATTTTGCTTTAATTTTTATTCCCACCCCTTCTGTATACAATTCTTCATCACCACTGCTTTCCCCTCCATTTGCATAATCATATGTATAATAAATGTCAATTAACAATGGAATATTCCAAAATAAATGAAATTATTTTGTATTCAAAAACACTCGGATGATCTCCCCTACCTGTGTCAGCATTCATCAACATCCTCCCCATCTCAATGTCACAATAAGTGCATGCTGCCTAAGAGGTCTCCATTTACCCTGTACCCATTGTGGGTCCAGCCAGGTGCTGAGAGGGGGACCAAACATATCCATGACAGACTACCTATGAAAAATTCTGGGATTGTTCTCTTGGATTTGATCTTGGATTTCAGAGTATTAGATTGCCACCTAATCATCTGGATGTCCTATATGAAATGTTCAAATTATCATACATTATTATATATCCTTATGTAATATACAAGAAGTTTACAAAATGTTATTTAATTATCCTGTTTATCATTTATAGAATAATTAACAGAATGTCAACGAGTACAGAAAACTTATAATTAGTCTATAAATAAGCTAGACAGAAATTATCAATCTGACATTTAATGAAATATTTTGAGTAAAGCATATTAATATTTAATGCTCAAAATATCCTTAAGGACATTACATATTAATGTTTAAAGCCTGAAGACACTTTATTTCATATACATAATTTTTGGTATGCTTCATAATTACACTTTAAGTGATTATATTGAGAGCCTCAAAATAAGACAGAACAGGTTTAATTAAAATATTATTAATAATTTTAAAAATTTTCCAATAATCTTTTTCAGACTATATTGCACATCTTTAGTTTTATCAGTATTTTTAATAAACTACACATAATTTAAAAACTAGTGTTATGCAATCCAAAGCCATTATAGTATTTTAAAACTAAGCATTATTATACTATAATATGTCAAAAGTATTAATAGAACCACTATCAATGAAAGATTTATAATTAAAAATATTTTAAAATATTAAATTGTTGGATATTTAATAAGTATCAGTTGAAAATTCAAGCATTTTCAACTGATACTTATTAAATATCCAACACTTATTAAATAATTTCTCATCATTAAATCTAAGTTATTCAGTCGAAATTTAATTTACAGACTTATTACCAATTACAAACACATTCTGAGACAATAGAAAGAATAATTTGCAGCTTGACAATTTTTAAAACATCAAAATATTTTGATGTTTACTACTTTATATTTTACAAATTCAGGACCAAAATGATTCACATTTTATCGCAACCAAACAATTATAAGGTATGAAATTTTATTTTAAAAACTATTTAAAAAAACATATTTTTATCCCAGAACGATTCCAATTTTAGAATATAAATCATTTAATTGTCATTCTGTCAACTTTCTAACTCAGAACAATGTATAGAAATTAAATTACTTTTTTGTCATTTAAAGAATTTCGAGGCATTATTATTTAATTCTTCGTTAAACAGGAAGTGAAATTCCGAGTTAATTTACTAATTTAATTATTTCTCCATCGTCCATCATTCAAATGAAGACAATTTACACAATTTGGAGACTAATGGCTTCTACCAAAATTCTTAAATTATATTACAGATGTTCTTAAACCACACACGAAAAATTTTGAAGCATTTTATAGAAACTGTAATTGAAAAGTATAGTGAAACCTGCTAATTTGACCAGCTGAAAGTGGTCGCCTTACACAGGTGTGGTCACATTAAAGCAGGTTTCCCTGTATCAGAAATTGGAGTTGGCTTCGAACCTTTATGCAAAATCGCTGTGGTGAGAAGTTTAACGTTTAAACGCCCGTACGAAGCGGTGTTTGTTTGTTTTTTTTTAATTATAATTAATGGATAAACTAATAGCAATCGTTAGAAATTTGTCATTAAAGATAGATAGGAGCAGTTGCAGGTTCACTTTTTACTTGGACTCTTCGCCATTTGCTAGCAAATGTTCGAATGAAGATATCGTGAGATGTTATTAACCTTGTAAGTGGCATGACTTTAGGCAAAAGAAAAAAAAAACAAACTGGTTTCCACACAAATTTGACGATTGCGCAATATTTTTAAGGTTAAGTTTTTATTTATTTATTTAATTTAATTTTTTCGTTAGTGGAAGATACTCGAACGTCATTTATAATTCGGTTCAACAACATTTGGTTTGAGTCGCCCGATCATCTGTTCCCTCCATCAGGTAAATTTCTTCTCTTTAAACACAAAAACAGTTGGAAGATAGTAACTATATTATTTTCACCCTTTTAAATATTGCTCTAATTATTTTTTATTTTAATTGTATAATAAAATAGTAAATTATTTTTAATAATCCCCAGGAATGAATTCAATTGGGTTTAAAAAAAACGCCCGCATGGTGGCAACGGCAAACCTATATTCGACTTCCGTTTCCGGTATTGGTCAACAGCTTTGGTCGAACTAATGATATATTTTTTTTCAAATAAGAAAATTGTTTTGATTCGTTAAACCATTTTTCTGGCAGCAAACAAAATAACTAGTTACAAATAGACGTAACCTCGAAATTAATCCAGTCGCATTAGGTACGTCTAAAAACTAGTCAAATGGCGTTACGTGACGTGTAAAAACGCTTTGGTCAATTAATGCAATACAATATCGATAATTTTCATTAAAATATTTTCCCACGTGTATTAAGAAAGTAAAAAGTAAAAGGAATGCCACTGATACATTGCTTTTTACTTTCTACCTCTCGAAAATCGTGCGTATTTTCTATAATACCGCATTAAACGTATGGTATATCACCCCATTCCGGTTCAAACTTCTTATTTAAGTCTCAATTTATATATTTTTTTTTTTAACTCCTTCCCCCGCAAATCCTAAGAGGGTGTTTTTCACACCTTTCGTAGATTTGACCCGAGCCCTCCTTAGTAACTTTAAACCCGTACAAAATTGGGAAACCCCTCAAAAAAATTTATCGAGAATGGCGTAAAATTTGAAGGTTTATTAGAGGTAGGGCTTAGAAAATAAAACTGGATAATTTCGACATTAATCGTTTGGCACCTCGTTGCGGTAACAGGATCTATTAAAAATAATTGATCATTATCAAAACTTCCGTACTGTTTGACGTGGATTGAATGACAATCGGTAGCCATCGATTTGTATCGCCATATATATATATATTTACGAATTTGGTACTTTAAATACTTTTGGCTGAATTCAACGAGTACTCTTTACTATAAATTTTGCTCCCTAATATTCATTTTTGAACGTGGTGTTTACGTTTTTTACATTCTTCGTGGTGTCATTCGTATGTTGCCCTATAAGTAATTATTAGTAGTCATTTTAAATTATAATTGTTTGATTTCAGTAGGATTGAATTGGTTGTGTACATCAACGCGACAAGTGATCGATCAGCCAATAGGCGATGCCTCCCATGAGCACTTTTAAGGGAAACTGGCTTTTTTTTAGGTGTACAAACGTGAAGAAAATCAGGAAAACTCCACGTGGCTAGGCGCAAATCCATGACTAATTACCGATAATTCGAAATATTCGAGAAATATGCAATAATAAATTCTATTTGATAAAACTGTTTATTTCCTGTGGTATGAAAAGAACAAAGTGAAGACACTTTGATGTGTTGTCTTGTTTGGAAAATTTTTTGTAAATTTTCAAAGTTTATTTTTTTTCAGTTTTCCTCAACGAACTAGAATATACTACATAGAGTGGCAGTGACCGTGGTTACAATGATCTTGGTGGCAACAATGGGTACTATCACTTTTACACAACACAAATGCACTTGACTAAAAGAAAAATGGCAGACGTGTATTAAGTTCTCCTCAAACATGGCGTCGTTTCAGCCATCTATGTATTGTATTCTCGCTCGTGGGTTTTCCCCGTTAATGGAGTTTCTAACATACAGATTCCGGGATGGACTAATCATAAACAATTTTGAACCGAATCGCACTCGAATCCAGTTCCAGCAGCGATCTTTACGTATAAGAATTTTCAGTGAAGAATAAAAGAGCATTTCATAAGATTTGTTGAATATTTTATAGAGAGTGAGAAGATTTTTGCACTTCTCTTCGCTGGTTCGTTGTGGCACGGAAGAAACAAAAATGGATGAGATGGACATCGTCTAACAATGTCAAATGTCATTATTTCTCTTTTTATAATGGTAAACGAATTGGAGACTATAAAACGGGTGCACAAGCTATAAAAAAAGGATATCGTACATTATGCAAGAAGCTTCAAACTATGATTCAACGTTGGATCAGCGCTTCCCCATGGTGACGTTGATTGCAATGGGGGTCTACCTGGCCTTGAAAACGAGGAAATTTGCTTGTTTTCAAAGCCAAGTTTTGGTAAACATGCGAAGTTGCATGAGACAATAGACAAATATCGTTCATTAGTTTCTTTTGTATTTGCAGAATAGGCTCGAAGTCATGAATCTTCTTTTGTTTGTTGATAATGAAATTTAGGTCTCAGTTGGGATTAGGAAAAGAGCAACCCAGAACGAAAAGAGAGCACGTGCTCCATGTGCCCCAATGTACGGGCGTCCCTGACAGTAACTAAATTTACAGAAATAACTCATGTATTAGCGCTTTTCTCTGTATAAATTTAATGTATTTAATATTTAAAAATATTGTAAAAGAGGGCCTTTTTAATTAATTGTATTCGTCGTGGGTTCGGCCATACCCACGTAGGAGCGACCGGACCATAAAGGAGGGGGTCCGATCTATCCGAGACACGCCACATCCCGAAAAAACAACTGGGAATTTTCGACCTCCCGGATTCTCCGGAGCGTTAGGCCGAGGCCCTATTAGTATTGTGAAGATCTTAAAATATATTTTGTATTTTTTGATAAATTAACACACACAAAGTTTGGGAATGACAATAGATATTTCCAACGTGTTTAAAAATAAGCGCGAGTTCAAAGTAATAAAAATGGAGCAAACATTAATTCATATAAACGAGTCTAAATATTTTTGCTTTATGTAAACCATTAAATAAAAACATTAAATGAACAAATATATATTTAGGACTTTTAATTTGTTTTTTTTTATTTACATTTTTCGGTTCGTTAACCCAATTATTAGCAGCCGAATAACGAAATTACCCGAAAATATTTCACTATTTTTCCTTCAAAATCAAGTTTGTTTCGATAAGTAGATAGGTGGAGAGAGATAATTATTTATTCTAAACTCGTGTCACCATTTAAATAGCGAACAAAAAGCAAAAAAATTGTGTATTATATCTTTAAACATTAAAAGAATTTCGAGTAATCTGCCATTTTGTGCCATTTCCTCGACACAAAATGGCGGATCGTTTCGTTCGATTTTTACTTTCTCGACTGTTATATATAACAGAGGAAAAGTATGGCCATCGGTCAAAAAATAACCCCCTCCAACATTTACATTTTTTATCTCGGGACACCTTGAAACGTCGATAAATGCAAAAATTCGGGGTTTTTTCTATATGTATGGATGTTAGTATGTGTGGGGGGGCATGATTTTGTTCACTCTCTTTGAAGCTTAATAATACCTGTATTTTTTGTCGAAAAATTCTGAAATTTTGCAGGGGGGTTTGTTTATTAGGGGGTTGTTGCTATTAAATTTTGGTGGTTAAAGATCGACGGTGTGGGGAAATAATGGGAGTGGCGTGTATCTCCAGTAGGATCGGACTTAATGGCGATTTTACTCATTAGCATTTACAACTTTTTATAAAACCCATCTCTCCCCTCAAAATTTTTTCCATTTTATAATATTTAAAAATATAAAAAGTCTTTAAAGAAAATATGATAACAGATGGCGTCACCAAAATTTTAAATATCGCCGGGAAAGTTGAGCAACTCGTTACTGACCTTTTTTTTAAAACTAACGAAGTACCTTTAAAGTTCTGCGTGGTTAAAGTATAGTTAAAACGTCATCGTTCGCATAATATAACAGTTAAATATTAATAAATTTACGTTATGTGTGTCATCACTAAGTCCCCGTAATAAAATAATAGCTATTAATTGGGAAATGAGCTCATTTTAAATTAATAAATATATTTATTTTGTCGTACACATTCCAGGAATTAAGCATTAAGTACACATTTAAAATTCTAAATGTGTTCATAATTATTATGATATATTTTAATGATAGGATTAGAAACAGGTTTATGGAAATAAAGTAAGTGTTCCTTTAGGAAATTACTTCAAAAATTTAATGATTCACACTGTACGTGACTCCATTTTTCCGACGTTAATTTAAAAGAAGTATTGTCATTCGACAGCCAATAGAACGATAGTGTTTGGAGAACGTCACCAATACAGAAATCAACAACAGTGCATTCCATTCCGGAAATCAAAGAATTGATATTTCCTGCTCATAATCCGTGTCTTGTTTAAACAGTAGCAACTCTAACTACCATTGTAATTCCTAGTGCATTCTCGGTAGCAGGAACGTATCCACGGGGGGTACCAACGAGCTAAAATATAATATATAGAGTGGTTGAAGCGATGCCATGTTTGAAGAAAATTGAATACACATCCGCCATTTTCCTTTTAGTCAAAGGGCGTGGCATTTGTGTTGTGTAAAGGCAACGAGCTAGAATATTCCAACTCATTGTGTAAAAGTGATAGTACCCGTCGTTGCGATGTAGCCGTGGTCACAGCCACTCTATGTAGTATATTTTAGCTCGTTGGGGGTACTTAAAGTTCTGCAGAACCCCTCGATACCAAATTAATCAGTTTTTCTTACTTTAAACTAAAAATATAGTAATGCATATAACATTAACTGTTTTTTACCATAGCAAAAACACAGTTATTTAGCAGTGACATCCATATTCTTAAAATCCCGGATGCCACTGCGGTATGGTAATTGTTGCTTTGATTCTTCATACAAAATTCAGAAAAATGGAAGTTGCCAAATGCTAGAGTTTGCACGAAGATCAGTTCTTCCTGTCCTGTTCGACCCACCTATAACACTGGTGATAATTCCGTTTTATATGAATTTCATGTTGTACGAGTCACTTAGATTTTACAAATACGTGAGCCGTTCACAGCCTGGCACACGTGTTTGTAAAATTAAGTGACTCGTACAACATGGAATTCATATAAAACGGGATTATCAACAGTGTTATAGGGGGGTCGACTGTACTAAAATGTAAACATTACCTATGCATTTATTAATTAAAGATGGGGAAGATTAATTTTTTTGATAAAATTTATACATGCAATGGTGCTGATACAAAAGATATGAGTTTTCAATTAAATATCCACGTAATGTCCTGTAACTTTGCCGTTATATAATTACCTTAGTAGAACTTTGCAATGCGATTTTGAATGAGTAAAGTATCAGGAGGAATAATTGACGGATTTCTGCAATAAGATTGTCTTCAATTCTTTCAGCTTCCGAAAGACTAGACAGAAAATTATAAAGATGAACACGTCTTTCCAGTTCGCCTGACAAACGCCTAAATACAGATGCGAGATCTGAAAATTGGGACATTCAAGAAATTGTTTGAAGTCCTTTTTATATTCTTTAAACTATTCTCTGATGTATTTATCAACAAATGCATCAGAAATAGTCTTAATTGCGATCCACCTAAATAAATATTGTGGTCCTAACAGACCTGTTTCTATCGGAATAACTACGCAGTGCTACTAACGTTGAGACACGTCTCGGAATTGGTGAGGACTTGTAATGGTATAAAAGAATCAAAGCGTGTGTTCAACTTTCATTACTTGCACTATCAATAGATATGACAGTAAATGCTCTTCACTTGTTTCTTTATCTGTATCAAAAAGAATAAACCTAGACTCGTCAAATCACAAGATCTTCTCCCATCCCTCCTGTTCCATATTTACTTTCTTTTTATCATCGCAGCCGCATTTTTCAGTTAGTGTTCAAGATTAGAAACGTACACAAAGATCTCCTATTTTCGTTTTTCATTCCTTTAAACGGTTCTTTCGGTGCACGTATTGATAGATAACGACAACCCACATTAAATTGTCAACTCTGCTGTCATGTGAAGAAGATTAAACTTGGCAATCCGCTATAGACACGGAACATTCCGTTCTGTCACATTATAATTTCGGCCGTCTTCTCTCGGATGTTTTCTGAGAAATTTTCTATTCCTAAAAAAAAACTAATGGCATTTACTTTAACACTTTCGTCCTTTGTGTACTGAGGATGAGTCGGATGTGTTCTGAGTTGTGCGATGGTTATTGAGCCCAGTTGAAGAGGTTCCAATTGGTATTGTAGATCTTTGGGTGAGCCGGATATGTCGTTACACTCAGCTTCCGGTTGACCCCGGGGCCTTTCAGACGTGACTCTCCCACATAACCCACTCCACAGTCCACCCACAAAATAAATTTCATTCTTTTGTCTTTAGTCAACTTCAACTAAAATAAAACCGTTTGAATAACCGAGAGTAAGAATGCTAATAAAATAAAAACTATAGAAAATTTTCTGCGAAACAATTAACTATAGCGATAACAATATAACAGGTAAGGAAACACGTGAAATCATCGACAACTTCGAATTCTCACGAACCAAAATAACAGGAATGTAAAAAAAGTTAATACGAGATTACGAAATTAAAATCTCGATTGCCATTCTATTTCTAAATACGTGCCTAGAAAGTAAAATTAAAATATACAAGGCCGACATAACGTATCCTATCAATAAAAGAAAAGATTAAGTCAATCCGACGTACAGTACATCGAGATCAAAATCAGAGACACGTGACCCATTTCATGTCCTACACGTCAAGTGAAAAACGTCCATTGAAAAACCTTTATTGGAGATGGAAGACGTCACACAATATAGAAAACAATGAAAAATATTTACACAAGAAATGCCAAAGTATTTTCAGTTAAAATTTCCCATTTGTAGCTTATCTAATTTAATTAACACAACAAATTGTTTTATATCCCATTTTATACCCAACATTATGATCCAGTAATAAAAATGCTTATAATCTTTTTGACCCATAAACATTTTCACGCTCATTAATATTTATTTTCGAATGAAAATTGAGAACGTGTAATGTATTTGATATTCTTCTATTCTCTATGAAAAATAATTTGAATACGGGTATTTAAAAATGTTAATGTTTAACATTAATTAATAATTAAAGCCATACTAATAAAGTTTTGACTTATGGACTTAATCATAAATTTTATTGGGGGGGAAAAAGCGCATAAAATGTTCCTAAATAGCATATTTAAACTGAATTTTAAGTAGCATAAAATGAGGTGAGTGATCTTTCCCAGACTCTTTGATCATAAATGTGAGTATGTAAATTTGACCTTGCACATAATTTCTATTAGTGGCAGCTCGAGAGATTTACAAATTTCGGTTTTGAGCCTTATAAAACTGTAAACACCGTAAACAAAAATTATGTAAAGAGTCAAATTTACATACGATCAAAGACACTCCGAAAGATCATTTCAATTTACGGTAGTTAAAAGGAAATAAATATTTTATTTTAAAGTCTTATCCGTTGGTAAAATTCGTATTTCATACAGGTTATCGTTGTAGGAGACTAGCAATAAATTCTCATAAACAGACGTTCCATATTTAATTCAATGTCACATATCAGTAACACTGGTAAACTAATGCTACGTATTATTCTCTTTTTTTTATTCAATTTTCTATGCCTTTAATTAAAACTCATATTTTTTTTCTCATTTTACCTTGCATTTCAAAGTAATTTGGGCCATACAAAAACTTAAAATGGTGGAAGACTGTGCCACGTTATGCCAACTGACACGTGGTAGACCATACTAAATTATACCAACTTATCATAAATTGACCTAACTTTTTTATGATTTTAATGCATTATTTTATTGTATTAATTTTAATTTTTTACGCTTGGAATTAGTATTTTATAGGCTACACATCAAGCTTCAATTTGACAATAGGAGTGAACTTGACTCTCAATGAGAGTGAACTCATTTTAGAGTCAGGCCCACTCCTCATTCGAAAAATTACAAAGATTCGAACCGGATTCCTTAAACATTCATAATAAAAATGCTGTAAAATATATATATATTTTTATTTGAAAATAAATCTGCTTCGCCTCTTTTGCGTTGCCCTAGGTGATTGTCCAACTGGTCATCCTACTTAAATTCCGGTTGCCGTATCTCAAATAACTGTAAAAATATAAAATACTTGCCATTTAGTATTTAACAGGAAAAATTCCTGTTGATATAATAAAAAAAGAAAGAATTATTATCGAGAATCGCAAGCAGAATATCCAAATTTCATCGCCGTTGTTATTTATTTTGCATCACAATTGATTTCTAAACCAGGAATGTTGACTTTGATGTATATAATACATATTTAAAATAGCAAAATTCTGTAAGAGAAACACAGTTTATCTAAAAATAAGAAATTAGCACATCACCAATGGCTCCGTAATGTGATGGTGGTGCAATAGAGGAAATCATAAAACCTATTTTTAAAACAATTTAATCTTGTGAGGAACGTGAAGAGGGCCACAAAGAGTCATTTCAAGCTTTAAAACAATATAAAAAATGAATCATTATTTCGAAGAAACAATTGCTCAACTATACTGTGTTTGTAACTGTAACGTTTTCCATTACAAATGGCGTCAAACGACATAATATAATTTTAAAATATTCAATGAATTTAATGAATAAATCTTTTCCCAATAAAAAAAACTTAAATAAATAGAAAAATCGTGCTTACAAATGAAAGTTTTATGCGTTAACCTTGGATATAGGCTACGTATGAAGACATGCAAGAACCGAAATTTAAAATAAACAAGGGGGAAAAGTATCTTAAATTAATTCTAAAAAAAATAAAATGAAATTTATTGCATGGAATTAAAGTAAATACTTTATTTTCTTGGCATAAATATGTAAACGAAAATAAATGTATAATTTATATGCCTACTGGTATGTTTATACTAGCGATTGCATTTTGATTCCATATGTTAAAATAAAAGAAACTATATTTTCAAATTTTTAATTTTAAAATTCTTACATCAGGTATTCTATATACCATGTTAAAGTAGCGAAAATATTTAAAATTAGGGCTATATTTAATTTAAATGATGTTACACGAACTAGAGAATTATGGCTAACACGTATTTACGTGTTGTATTATATTTAAAATTTTGTCACACAAAAATATGACGAGAAACTTTCAACCTATTTCGACAATTGCGTGGTTGCGGCCGAAGTTTTCATCTGTAAAACGTGAACGTCGAACGTCGAGCGGCCCTCGACGTTCGACGTTTACGTTTGACGTTCACGTTCGACGTTCACGTTTGAGAGATGAAAACTTCGGCCGCAACCTCATTAATTTTCAAAAATTCTTACAAGTGTTGCCAATTAAAATCTTTTCTAGAATTTCCAGATAAATACTTACTCTATAATTTACCGAATGACAATTTTCATTGGAAAAAATATAGAAAAAAACTTATCTACATTTTTCCAACTGAACTGGTGTTAAATGTTGTCTATCCAGTTTCGACTTTACTTTTCATCGTTTGATAAATTCCCTTTACCAAATGGTTTTAAAATACACACAAGTTAAATCAACTAAGATAAAAGTCAACATAAAATAAGAGTCAATAATCACATGATTATTATTACCTTGACCCGTTTTGACAGTCAAAAAGTAAATTTTTCTCCTATTTATTTCAAGTATGCTACTTCTATATAAATACAGAAACGCCTAAGAATTAATTTTTAATATAAATAACACCCTTAATATTAAAATAATAATCATTTTTTGGTAAAAATTCTTAATTAAATTAATTCAAAAAATTTAAATATATATATATTTTTATCACTATAAAAGTATTGTCCTATATAGAAGGGTTTCTTAAATTGTACCTTGTTAAATGCCTATCAAATTTAATACAAGAAAACTAATGATTATTCCTCCTTGTAGTATGGATTAATGCTATTTTAGTTGAATAACAATAGTTAAATAGGGTCATAACCGAGGTTAATGCATAGTGTTTTTTTGATTATGTTGACCTATTCTGGATGAAATTTCATAATTTCTAAAAATTCTCATTGCAATTCATTTAAAAATTTATATTCTTAACCACACAAAATGTTCATTTGCTCCTACACAAATGTGTAAAATAAATAAATAAATAATATTTTTAAAATTGAAATTAGTTTTGTAAATTTATAATATATTTTTCTTATTTTTTTATCCATTTTATAAATAAGAAATCACATTTAATTGGATTTTACACGAACGACTTCTTCAAGATAAACCTGTTACACTTCTTTATTATTCATTTGTGTTTATTAAATTTAAATTGCGTGGAATATAGCTTTCGGCAATTTATTTAATAGAAAAATTTATTTTCTGTAACGTATCTCGTATATCACGAACCCCTTTCCCTCTCTCTCTTCATTTGTTAAAGTCGCTTTCCTTACTCGCTCCGTTATGCAAATTAACTGGATTTCCTCTTTGATTTAGAGAATTTCGTGTGGAAAAGTTAATGGTGTTCTTTAATTCGCTGTTTTTTTTCAATTATTGAAAACGTTAACGTTCGAAACATCATTATAAATGCTAATAACGAGTAAAATAGTCATTAAGTCCGACCCTACTCGAGATACGACACACGACCTCCCTTTATCTCCCTACTCCCTCGACCTTTAACCACTAAAATTTAACAGAATCATTCTCACTAATACACAAACATTCCTGCAAAATTTCAGAAATTTTCGACAAAAAAATATAGGAATTATTAAGCTTCAAACAGGGTGCAAAAATTTTCCAATACATTCCATGCAATATTAATTCGTTGCAACGTTCCATAAACGTTAACGTTCTCTAAAGTATTCCATAAAATAATTAACATTCTCTAACGTTTCGGAAAATGTTAACATTCATTAACATTCCAGAAACGTTCACGTATCTGGAACGTTTAAAAAAGACACGAACTTCCTGAAACGTTCTCGAATTGCTCGAATGCCCCCCCCAAAAAACGTTCGAACTGTTCGAAAAGCTGGAAAAATTAACAATTTCTCAACATAATCATTAAAATCGTTGGCTTTAAACGCATTTTTAATACGGAAACGTTATTATAAAAGATGTTTCGAAATAAAATAACGATTATTAAAAGCTCCAAATCGGGTCATTGTTTAAAACATTCAGTTGAGAATTCTTTCCTCTTTCTAAGAAAAACGACGTTAGACCATTGTGGCTTGGGTTTAATTATAAATTACTTTCACTGGGAATTACACAGATCGAGCGATAGGTGAAATGATAAATGCAAGTAGGAAAATTTGGAAACTGAACTGCGGATGTCAACAAGCCAAGGATAGAAAAACAAAGCAGATCCTATCCTACCGGTTGGATTTCGTTCAAATATCTATTGACGTCGTCCTTGACATCTATTATGTTTTATCTATCGATAGAATTAGTACTTTCAAGTAATGCTCCGAAACATTCTAAAAACTCCAGTTACTGAACCTGTTTACAAACATCTGTTCAACACTTCGCTTGGTGCAAAAACTGCAATTGAAGAAGTCTTTCTTCAGTTATTTCTAATCTTCTCAAAATTATTCCAAAATCGCTTGAAAAATCGCAAATATTCCAAAAATACTCAGTAGATATCCCAAAATCGCTTGAAAAATCGCAAATATTCCAAAAATACTCAGTAGATATCCCAAAATCGCTTGAAAAATCGCAAATATTCCAAAAATAATTTTTAATCACGTTTAATCGAAAATTAATGAATTCCTATAAAAAAATTGAATATTTATATAAAGAAATTACATCTCTTCGACGTGTCAAGTCTCACGAGTATTGAAATTAGTTACTAAGAAATTATATAAAAATTTTTTCCTATTTAATCATTAAACAACTCACTTATGTATATTAATAAATTTAATAAAAAAAATATCTCCATGATTTATTATAAAATTAATGAATTGTCTAACACTTAATTAATTTTAAAAGTTACTTTCAAAAAATACATATATTATATGTCTAGATATTATACTATTTTTTTTTATTTATTTTCTATGAGGAAAATTTATTAAAATGACAATCTCATGTTGGAATTTATTAGCAATTAAACGTATAAAAAAAAATATTCTTTTTTCTTACACGCGTATTGAAATAGTTATATAAATTATTTAAGACAGATGTTCGTAAATCACCTGTCAAGTAATTTCTTCACGTAAAACATGGCTTTAAAAGGGGGGAGACAGTATTAAAAACAATGGATTTCTTCTTGGAAATATGTGAGAAGAATCCAAAATGATTCAAATAAATCACTTTTCTCGTCTATCGATCAAAATAATTCAAAAAAATGTCCTCGAAAATTTGATTTTTTGATATTTCTAATAAGCTTAAGTACAGAGACGAACAGAGGGGAGCAAATTTAGTAAATTTCCCTTGGCTCTAAGATAGTAGGGGCCCTGCACAATTTTCGTTTATTTCTTTAATTTAATAATCTAATTTAGTGTAGGGCCTCCAAGCCCTATGAAGGTTCTAACTTAAATACATTTATCAAAATAATAATAATAGATATACAGTCGACCCCCGTATAAGATCATTGATTATTCCGTTTTATATGAATTCCATTGTGCACGAGTCACTTAAATTTTACAAATACGTGAGCCGTTCACAGCCCGGTACATGTATTTGTAAAATCTAAGTGACTCGTACAACATGGAATTCATATAAAACGGGATAATCAATGATCTTATAGGGGGGTCGACTTGTATTGCCTACAATGTATTTAACACATAAAGTCAAATATACTGTATTTAAATGAAAATTCTTTCGATTTTTTGCATTTTTTTTAGATTTGGTGAATGTTTAGAGCTTCTAATAACATAAAAACGTATAAAAGGAGCGTATAAAAGTAGGAAGAGATAAATAAAATTAGATATGACGACTTAATTATGCATTCATTTAGTTAGGTCATGATTTTTACATTAATGGTAATTACAGTGTTGTTGTATTCGAAAAATTTCATTTCGACTAACGGAAATTTTAATAGAAGTAGATTTAAAACTTCTCCTCAGTCTAAAAAAGAAAACAATTACCTTTTTTCCATTATCTACATCAGATTACTGTTGTTGTACAAAATTGTATTTTATCAAACGTAAAAGAAATAAATCACAATCTTAATCAATTTATCGATCACTTAACTGTATTTAACTTTACGTAATAGATTTTTTTTTTTGCACATTTTTTGGACCGCCAAAAAATATTTAATAATTGAAACGACCTTGAGAAGTCATAAAAGAATAATAAATAGACGTGAAGGACGAAGGTCAAGTTCTCAGTTTTACGTATTTATTTCTTACTAAAACAGAATTTATTTTATAGTTTCAAAGAAAAAAATAACAACACCTAATGAATAGTTAACCTTGTGTATTGTTACTGTTATTTTTAAGCTAATTAATTTAAAAAAATAATAGTTTATTCGAGTCTTTTTACAAGGGAGGAAACTCATTAAGGCTGAGTAAAAATCACCAAAAAAAAAAAATTTTATAAGTAATAAGTTCATACTCTATAAATTCCTAACACAGTCTATTAATTTAATTAATAATCTTTATGGATTCTATATGGAAATTATTATTATATATATATATTATTTTTTTTTTGTTGGAAGAGATAAAATCCCAGATGGGAATGATTACTTTTAGACAGGTGCTCTACCACTTTCTTCTAAAAAGTACAACCCGTCTTTCAACGCAAGGTTGTCAAGTACCGTTACCTATCGTTCCGTCACCTAATTTTCCCATAACACGTGACCGTCGGTAATTTTTTGGATTGGTGGGAAGTTTACGTACCGTTATCACGCAGTCGAGACCCAGTTATTAGAGGAATAACATAAAATTTACACTCTTCTCTCCATTCACAAAAACTTTTACACCATTCGCCGATGATCCGTTGTACCACTTAAATATGTACGTCTTCTGGTGTAAAATATAATTTTTTTAATATGTTTTATGTATATTAATACTATAGATTATTAAAAGGATACACTATAAATATGGTAAGTTACACTATTTTTTTTTAACGTTTTTTTTTACTCGTCTTCTCCATCTTCTTCTTCGTTACTCCTTATTGTAAAAGATTTTTTTTTCTGGTGTAATTTACTGTTTTGAATGTTTTTAAATATATTTTATTACTTTAAAAGTGTAATTGAATCTAGGCTAAATAATAACTTTTGTGTCGGCACCTGACCCGAGGCAGAAGTTCTCTATAAAGTTTCCTGTTGTTGATGATTTTTATTATCCTTTTGTCTTCTGAAAAATGACCCTAAACGAAAGTAGTTCGTGTAGTTTATTAAAAAAATAAATAAATTTACTGATCTAATTTCTCTTAAATTACTTTCTAACTGAATAAATTATCATTAGATTGTTGAAGATTAATGAAGGTTTTCATTAGAGATGTTGTTGTATTCGTTTCTATTTAAATATATATTCTTTTTATGTTTAAAAAAAAGGGTTGATTTTACATTGCAGTATTGTCATTCTTCTCTTTGGTATTTAACATATTTACGAAAAGCACGCTATTACTACTTCATTGTGGCGTAAAGTAGGACGTGGATCGAGTTATAACTAAAGTATACAGATGTCGAAACGGTTTACGACAATTGTCATTAATAATGGTTATTTATTTATTTTAAAAGAATAGTTAATTTTAAAAGAAAAGAGAAAAAAAATCCTTAATAATTTAAGATTTTATATACGTGATAAGTTTATTTAAAGGTGAACAATTAAAGAAAACTCTGGTTTTGTTCTCCCCCTTTAGGAACTTGTTTCCATTTATATTGTCTAAGAATAAATAGTATATTAAATCTGTAAGATAAATAAATATAGGCCAAGGGTAATTGATTTTTTTTATTTATTTATTTGTTTCTGGTATATTTTTTGATATTAATATAATAAAAAAGAAGCTTTAAATGTTCAGAATGGAGTGTTGTAAACACTAAAAGTATACAGAAAAGTAGTGTAAAGTTTGAGTTAAAGAAGCAATTTATTACGTTAAACAATACAAATAAATTTAATCCCGTGTTTTAATTATGTAAAGTTTATGTTTCTTGTATATAAAAATTTGCGAGTGGTAATATCTGTTTTGAATACGTCATTAAAAACATCGATTATATCCGGAAAAAAGACCACTTTAGAAGAGATAAAATTATTTTGTGTATCACGATTAAACATTTAAAAATCCCATCGTGACACGTGTATAGAAAAAGAAAAAAAGATCACGAATAAGTGATTGGAGAGGTTCTAAACTCGATTCATCTACAGAAAAGGGGTCAAGGCTCAAACGACGTCCTCTCTACAAAAGTGGTCATTACGTATAATTGCACAAGTGGAGTGTAAAACTTTCATCAAATACAGAAAACAATACTTTTATACTAGTAAAATGTAATTGCATACGTTGAAGATTGCATCTTTGAAGATTCAAAGGATTCGAATTCCGTCACGAATTTCACTTTCACTAACAAATTGTATACTTTGTAACGTGTTTGTAAATGATGAAAAGATTCTTTTAATTCTTTTTTTTTTTTTTATTTCTTCAACTCTATACTTTTCCTGCTGGGGTACGAGTTCTCTTACCTTTTCCTCTACTCGTAAATGATTTACTTTTTTAATATCCGGTTATGTGGGAGAAGTTCATTTTCTCAGAAACCTGCTTGACCTTGTCGAAATTTCCGAAAGAACGATTTACTGTAATACATCTTGTTTTTTTTTTACTCTCTCGTATACAAAGATGTAACAGTTTGATAACCGTTCCGTGAGAATTGGGTGAATGTTCATCTTTAGTTCTCTTATACCTTTAGTGAAAGCTTTACTCTATACTAAACCTTCCTATTTACACGATGTTTTAAAGGGGGTTACGTTCGAAAGTGTACTAAACACGTGTTAGATATACACACCGAAATATTCATTATTTAATTAGTATGGAGTTCACGCTAGTAACACGCCTTCGTCACTTGTTAAAAAGCAAATTATTCGTATTCAGAAATTGTCTAGAAAGTGTAACAAGGTCATCAACTATTCTAAAGTTTTGTTTTCCTCAAGGCGTTGTTGACTTTCGAACTTTCTTTTCTTATTTTTTAATAATAATAACTTGATAAGATGTGATATATTAGAGTGTTTTTAATTGCGGGGTGGTTTTAGGAATTTCTAACCAAGCATATTATAAAATATTTAAGTTAATATTCCAGATAGCTTCGTGGTACTTAAAACCTGTTGAGTTGAATAAAAAAAAAAGGAAAAAGAAACCAGACTATCGATAATAATCTAGAGCGAAGTCATGCTGTTGAGTAGAATGAACATTTTATGAGATTCTCGATAACGTTGTTGATCCCCCCCTTGATATGTAACGTTCTGTCTTGAATTAATCTCTTAAAAAACACCTCTTTTCTCTCGTGATGTGAATAAAATATTATATATATATTTTTAAAAAAATACATAAATATTCTTCGTACGTTAACAAATTTTGACGTATTTTATCGATTGTTAAACATGATCACACCAGTTAAACACGATCAAATTTTTCTAATCTTTTGTTTTATTATTATCAAATTGTTTCTTGTGTAAGTATTTTTGTAATCGTTCCTCTAAAATTCTCAATGTTTTAGTAATTATAAAGCTTTTTATTAACCTTAATAAACGTTATTTTATTCCAGACAAAGGTAATTTTATACGTAATATTATTATTCCTTTCTGTGGTCGTTAATCATCAGCAATTTGCAAGTAAGTTGGAAATTACTTTATGTAATAAGAAAATAATTTAGTTTATATATTTATTATAATTTCATTTAATTTTTAAGTAGAAAAAAAAATAAAATAAATGCTTTTCTCTCGAGGAAAATACAGGTATTCGCATTGTAGAATATAAAGGAAAGTAGGGCACAAACTTTTATCTAACGTCAAATCTTTACAGATATTATCCTGAATTTTCATTTATATAGAATAAAATAACTTAAAGATTTAAGTTAAAGAAAGGGTGTGCCGTATTTTACGATTAGTAACGAAAGTAAATTGACGGATAGTTCTGTTGTAACGACTTATCCATTGAGTAGAAGTATGAGAGAGAGAGGACGTTGACAGAAGAAAAATATATAATTTTTCTTTGATTTGTCCTAAAAATTTCTTATTTTTTAACTTATTCTTCGATGTCCCGATTAGTGAAGCTCACTTATCATCCATCAAATACGAGTTAAACACAATAAAATTGAAGAAAATCAAATCTTTTATCTATTCATTTGTAAACAGATTAAACGTAACGATAATTGAAAGCAGACCCTTTTTTTCTTTACTTCATTTAACAATAAAATAACATATTTAGGTCAGTTACGTAATGTTTGGTGAGATAATTACAATTAAAACAAGAGTTAATTAAGACGTTAATTACACTGACCTATCTTTCTTACCTTTTGTTTACTCGTTACTTAATCATATTGTTACACCTTTAGATGCCGGCAGAAATGAGAAAAAGATCGTTTGTTATTACACTAATTGGTCACAATACAGACCAAAAATTGGACAGTTTTTTCCAGAGGATATCGATCCTCATTTATGTACCCATTTACTTTTTGCATTCGGATGGATGAAGAAACATAAAGTATCGGCTTTTGATCCCGCCGACATCACTAAAAATGGAAAGAAGGGAATGTACGATAGGTTAACAGAATTAAGAGAGAAAAATCCACGTATGAAAGTATTACTCGCTGTCGGTACGTATTTATTATTATAATATACAAATGAATTATATATTAGTTCTGTTAGAACAATTATCCAGTGTTTAATAAAATGGATCGTAATTTTACAGGGGGATGGTCGTTCGGAACGGAAAAGTTTAAAGACATGGCAAAGAGTCAATATAACAGGCAACTTTTTATATTTAGTGCCTTAGATTTTCTACGAGAACATAATTTCGACGGTTTAGATCTAGATTGGGAGTTTCCTAGAGGACCCGACGACAAAAAGAATTTTGTATCCTTATTAAAGGTAAATAAAACATTTAAAAAAAAAAGATATAAAAGTATATAATATTAAAATTAATTTTAAAAATTCTATATAGGAATTAAGAGAAGCATTCGAAGAAGAAGCTAGAGAAACGAAACAACCGAAATTATTACTAACTGCTGCTGTATCTGCAGGTGCAGAGGTTGTCAGAACAGGATACGATATCCCAGCTATTGGAGCGTAAGTTGTGAATAATTTTCCAACTATTTTGCTTATAACCTACTTTAATTAACTAAACACGTGTTTCTGTAGGTATGTAGATTTTGTCAATGTTATGTCGTACGATTTCCATGGAAAATGGGAGAGCCAAACTGGACATAACAGTCCTTTGTATGCTAGCAAGAATGAAACAACTTGGAGGAAACAACTTTGTTTGGTAACTTTCAGCAATTATTAACATAGAAAAATCTTTATTGTTTTAATAAAATATTCCTAACCTATATACAAATAAAAACTGAAAATATTTTTAAAATTATTCAGGGTCAAATTTCAGATTTCCTCAAAGATCTAAAAAAACTTTTTCTAAAATATTTTTTTTTTTCCTCATTTATTTTTTCCAATGTATCAAAATGATGGATATTTTTATATATTCATAAGAATTTTCCTTATTTTTTAATAGATTATATCTCCTTACATTCTTCATACACCACCAAGGGGTACCTTCATTTATAAAACAATGACCTACATTTTATTTTAGAATATTTTTACTGATTTAAAAAAAAAAAAAAAAAATAGAACTAATAATGAGTAATAAAATTATATTTATTTTCTTAAATTTATTGAGGATTTTGGTGTAAAAATGTGGGAAAGATTGGGAACACCCAAAGAAAAGATCGTGGTCGGAATGCCCACTTATGGTAGAAGCTTTACCTTATCTAATCCTAAACAACATGGCTTCAATGCTCCTGCAATTGGAGGAGGAACAGCTGGAGAATATACGAGAGAAGAAGGTTTCCTCAGTTATTACGAAGTGAGCCATTTTTCTTTACATAAAAGTTTCATATTTTAAAGGTTTTTATCTAATGTAACAATTCCTAGATATGTGATATGTTGAAAAAAGGAGCAACATACGTCTGGGACGACGAACAGAAGGTACCATACTTACACACTGGAGATCAGTGGGTTGGATTCGATGACGAGAAGAGTATTCGATTGAAGGTAATTTTTGATAAACAAAGGAGTAAATTTCAATTATATATATATATATTTGTAATATTTCTTCTCTATTTCTTGATAAAATATAAATTTCTGTAATTATTTTTAGGCCAGGTGGGTGGTAGAAAATAACTATGCTGGAGCAATGGTCTGGACAGTAGACATGGATGATTTTAGAGGTATCTGTAATGGCAAGAGTTATCCTTTAATATCTGCTATTAAGGAAGAACTCTTAGGAAAATCTAGTAGGTCCGTGTCCAAGAGTTCTCGTGTATTTCCTACGAGAAGCCAAAAATTTCCTATAAGAAGAGTCACTGTTAATTTAAAACCTACTACCGAGGCACCTGAAGTAGTGGAAGTACCAGAACCTGGTATTTACGCAAAATTTAACTAATAATAGCTTCAATCAATAATTTTTTTTTACTAATATTTTGTTAATTTCTACTAGAAACGAATGCTCGAGTGGTTTGTTATTACACGAATTGGTCGACAAAAAGACCAAAGAAAGGAAAATTCTCACCAGAAGACATCGAGCCTTTTCTTTGTACACATATTGTTTACGCATTTGCCGGAATTCAAGATAACAAAATATCACCAACAGAAGAAGAAGACGTCTCGGATGGTTATAGTCGTGTAATAGATCTGAAGAAAAAAAATCCCTCTTTGAAAGTACTTTTGGGAATTGGTGGATGGATGGTTGGATCGGCTCCATTTAAAAACCTGACCGAAACGGGTTACAGGTAGACTTTTTTAGAAAACAATTACATATTTTTCAGGAAGAATTGTTTAATTTTCTGAATTATTCACCTTCCTTACAGGAAGATGTCATTTATCTTCAATGCAATGGAGTTTTTAAGAGAACACGGTTTCGACGGTTTAGATGTCAATTGGGAATTTCCACGTGGAGCGGAGGATAAAGAAAAATATTCATCTTTTATTAAAGTATTTAATAAATTATAGTAATATTATAATTCTATAATATATATAAAATGTTTATAAAATAAATAATTTACAGGATCTTCGATTAGCTTTCGAGGGGGAATCAAAAACTTCAGACAAACCAAGATTACTTCTTTCGGCTGCTGTTCCTGCCAGTTTCGAAGCAATTGCTGCGGGTTATGATGTAACAGTTATAAATGAGTAAGAATTAATCCTTTTTAATAAGTAATAAATTTAAAAGTAAAATCTAGGACAATCTGATTATTCTTCTCTAAAATTCTTTTTAGATACGTGGATATGTTGAATGTATTAACATACGATTTTCATGGAGACTGGGAACGACAAGTAGGACATAACAGCCCTCTATTTTCTCTAGAAAGTTCCAGCGATTATCAAAAAAAACTTACAGTGGTGAGTTAAATATTTTGATTTACTCTCACGTGTTTGATTTTTATATATTTTTTTAAAATGTATATTGGTTTAACCATTGTAGGATTTTAGTGCTAGCGAATGGATAAAGAAGGGTGCATCGAAAGAAAAATTAGTTATAGGTATGCCGACATACGGACGTACTTTTACGTTGACTAATCTCACTCTCACCGACATCGGTGCTCCTGCCAAAGATGGTGGCAAACCGGGAAAATATACTAGAGAATCCGGTTTTCTAGCATTCTACGAAGTAAATATATATAAATTTAACGAATATTATAGGAAATTTTGTATTGTTTTCTTTAAATTAAATTTTATAATTTTCTAGATATGCGACTTGTTAAAATCTGGTGCCACTTTGGTATGGGATAACGAACAAATGGTACCATACGCTTACAAAGGTGATCAATGGGTTGGATTTGACGATCAAAGAAGTTTTAAATCAAAGGCAAATCACTTTACAAAGTTATTTATTTATATTTTATTTAATACAGTATTTGTAATTAATATTCGAAGAAATTATATTTTACGAATAGGTAAAATGGTTAAAAGAACAGGGATATAGTGGAGTCATGATTTGGTCCGTAGATTTGGATGACTTCAGAGGATCTTGTACGGGGGAGAAGTTTCCATTAATCAAAACAATTAAGGAAGAGTTGAAAGGTTATACAGTTGCCAATTTACAAGCTCAAAGTAGCAATGTTCACAAGACTTACGGTCAAGCTGTGGGTGAGTATTACCAATTATTGAAGTGTTTTAAGAAACTACAGAAAAATCCCTTTAAAAAATACATAAATGTAATGATATTTACTTTACAGAAGAAGTGAAAGCAGTAAATTGCAACGAAGAAGATGGACATATTAGTTATCACTCGGATAAGAAAGATTGCACAAAATATTACATGTGCGAAGGTAGAAGAAGGCACCACATGCCGTGTCCACATAATTTGGTGTTTAACGAAGACGAAAGCGTTTGCGATTGGCCAGAAAATGTACCGGGTTGTTACATCACCGGATAAAAACCCACCTAATAAAATACAGTATAAGTAATGTTATCAACAACGTAAAATACATGTAAAATAGTAACGCAGACATTAATTAAAGTGTCGCACTTTTAACCAAGTAGAATTTATTCGGATGTATATTTATAAATTTGTTCGTTTAGGCACTCTGTGCCATATATATATATTTTTTTTAAACGGAATTAAATTCGCCTAAACGTGATTACTTACTGATATTTATGGACTTATATACAATATAAGTCCATAATTTTTTTTTACATATTATTTCAATAACTTCTATTATTTTTAAGCTTGTAGACTGTAAAAAAAAGAAAGGAACTTAGATATTATTTGTTTATTAATTTTTAAGTTATAAAAACATTTGTATCCATTTAAAGAAGAATTGTGTAAAATATTAATTAAATTCTTTAAGGGAAAGAAATGTTAATTTTCAATAAATTAACCCATCCTTATTTGGATAAAACAAGTAATTTTATACAATTTATCAATAATATTTTATGGGAAAAAAATTCAAAATTGTCAAAAATTTAATTTTTATTTTTACAAAATGAAGAAATTCTTCTTCAATAGTTAAGGACAATCCTGTAAATTTCTGTGTCCTAAAATCATCAATTTTGTATGGAAAATCTTTGTATTTGGGCACGTATTTATTGCAGAAAGGGTCCAACAATTTAAAAGCATTGTTTCTGAAGTGTTCGAATGCTTATTTTATCAATTAAGCACACTTTACTAAGAGACGGGGTAAGATGACGAATACAATACGATGTTAGAAAAGTTGATTTAAGTTATTTTTTCTTATATATTTATATAATATATGCAACATTTAGAATTGAAACAAGTTCTAAGAAAACGAAGATNGTGATGTGAATAAAATATTATATATATATTTTTAAAAAAATACATAAATATTCTTCGTACGTTAACAAATTTTGACGTATTTTATCGATTGTTAAACATGATCACACCAGTTAAACACGATCAAATTTTTCTAATCTTTTGTTTTATTATTATCAAATTGTTTCTTGTGTAAGTATTTTTGTAATCGTTCCTCTAAAATTCTCAATGTTTTAGTAATTATAAAGCTTTTTATTAACCTTAATAAACGTTATTTTATTCCAGACAAAGGTAATTTTATACGTAATATTATTATTCCTTTCTGTGGTCGTTAATCATCAGCAATTTGCAAGTAAGTTGGAAATTACTTTATGTAATAAG
Source organism: Centruroides sculpturatus (assembly GCF_000671375.1). Lineage (NCBI taxonomy): Eukaryota > Metazoa > Arthropoda > Arachnida > Scorpiones > Buthidae > Centruroides > Centruroides sculpturatus. The sequence goes on from NW_019384827.1 coordinate 63,633, forward strand.
AAAATAATTTAGTTTATATATTTATTATAATTTCATTTAATTTTTAAGTAGAAAAAAAAATAAAATAAATGCTTTTCTCTCGAGGAAAATACAGGTATTCGCATTGTAGAATATAAAGGAAAGTAGGGCACAAACTTTTATCTAACGTCAAATCTTTACAGATATTATCCTGAATTTTCATTTATATAGAATAAAATAACTTAAAGATTTAAGTTAAAGAAAGGGTGTGCCGTATTTTACGATTAGTAACGAAAGTAAATTGACGGATAGTTCTGTTGTAACGACTTATCCATTGAGTAGAAGTATGAGAGAGAGAGGACGTTGACAGAAGAAAAATATATAATTTTTCTTTGATTTGTCCTAAAAATTTCTTATTTTTTAACTTATTCTTCGATGTCCCGATTAGTGAAGCTCACTTATCATCCATCAAATACGAGTTAAACACAATAAAATTGAAGAAAATCAAATCTTTTATCTATTCATTTGTAAACAGATTAAACGTAACGATAATTGAAAGCAGACCCTTTTTTTCTTTACTTCATTCAACAATAAAATAACATATTTAGGTCAGTTACGTAATGTTTGGTGAGATAATTACAATTAAAATTGAATTTTACATTAATTCGTTATCGATATGACTGTAAAAAAGGTGAGGGGGTGTATATTTTCGGTGTTTATAACCAACCCCCGATTTGTCTGACGGCTTCTGTAATTTCGCGGTGTACAAGAGCGCTCACTCCATCATCCGGATTCTGTACATCCGCATAATCGGGAGTAGGAATCTTGATATCGATTTTGTTCTCGGATCCGGAATATTTACCACAGTTGCTGTGCCCTCGCAGTACGAAATGGTTCCTGTACGAAACAGGAAGCGGAAACGACTTAGGGGATCTCCCCTGTCGTTCTTTAACATCCGACAGAAGATCCGGAGGTAGAGATGCGAACGATTCGTTGGAAACGTGTCCGGAAGTGTGACTACTCGCCGGGCGGAAAAAGAAACCACTAGAATAAGTATCTTCTACGGACGTGATGCCTTTGACCTTCGACCTATTCTCCGACCTGCTACGTGGAGTTCGATGACTTCCGGACTTGCTACTTCTGTCGGCGGATCGGCTACGAGTTTCTGGAACCAAAGCTGGGTACTGCCACGTGATGGCACTATCAGAATCCGATTCGCTGAGAGCCGAATCGTCGTCTCTTCTGGAACCATTTTTTGGTTTCTTGTCGTCCTTGTCAGATACGTAATCGTCTGTGGCCGATCGGAAACCGATGGGTGGTCTAATTGTAGGGATATCGATCAAAATCTCTTCGTTTTCTGCTTGATTATTCTCTTCCGCCATGAAATAGTCGTCGGTTATAGAGCTGTGTCTACCAGAATCTGTCACCACTTCGCTGGAATCACTGGCATTTCCTTTGACCATGCTCAGGGCACTCTACAATATAAGTGTTAAATATATAACTATGATCACGTGGTTGAATTTTTGGCAAATTTCATACATTCATTTGCCATTAACACATAGGAAAAAGCCACGTAAAGACTACAGATCTTAGTTAAATCGTTAAATATTCCTCTATTTTTATAAGAGAAAAACATATTCGAATGTTCATTATTCTAAGTATTAGTAAATGTTATTAAGTAAAATATTAAATTTAAAATAAAATTAAATAGTAAATATCGCATATAAAATAATGAATATTTAGTTAAATTATTGAATATTCTTATTTAAAATGATAAATCTGCAAGTTTATTATCTTAAATGCATTATAAATAAATTAAATAATTACCTGGAAACTGATCTTAAATGATAATTACTAAGATAAACAAACAATATTAAAAATCCAAGACAATTAAAATAGAAAAATAAATATTTAAAAAAATAAAGATAAATATATTTGAGTAATGTTAAAATACTTTATTGAAAGGTGAAATCGCATTTACCACTGGAGAAAGTCAGACAGTTAAAAGTCACCACACCCAGGTCGTGTCAAGCATTATTTTAAAAATAAAATAAACATCTGTCTAACATTTTGATCCGTCTGCAAAGCTCCAGATAAATTATTGACAAGAAAAAAAGTTATATTTAAACTTCAACCTTTTAACATTATTAACTACGTACAGTCGACCCCCCCATAACACTGTTAATTATTCCGTTTTATATGAATTCCATGTTGTACGAGTCACTTAGATTTTACAAATACGTGAGCCGTTCACAGCCCTGTACACGTATTTGTAAAATCTAAGTGACTCGTACAACATAGAATTCATATAAAACGGAATAATCAATAGGGGGGGTCGACTGTACAGTGAAACGTGCCTTTCATTCAACAACACTTACATTCTATATCGGGTGTGAAATGATTACTCTTTATTCTTTATAAAAAATCATATAAAACAATGGTATAATTAAAAATATATAAATATTTATTAATTTATTTACTTTAGTATCTTGTAATTCCTTCCTTAAAATGGTGACTTCTTGATCCAAATCGTCGCATTTTTCTTTGAGCTGTGTGTGTGTGTTTTTTTTAAATTTATTATTATTTTTATTAACACTTCCATTTTTATATTATAATCAGAGTTGGCTCGAAACCCGGATCGACAAGTTTCGAAGGTGGAGAATTTAATTTGATATCAACCTTGATCGAACGAAACGATCGCCTACAGCAATCCTATGTATCGAGTCAACCCAGATTATAATTAAAGACAAAATAAGTAACAAACCTCTCTCTCGATTTGCATTAAACATATTTTATCGTCTTCTAATTTCTATAAAATAAAAAATATATATATTTAACATGTAAAAATACTTATATATAAGTTATATTTAAGCTTTGAAAAGTATGCTTTTACCTTCAGAGCTTTCCTCAATAGTATGATCTATAAAAGGGTGACATATAAATTCATTTTTTACAATAAATTATTCGTATAAAATTTGAATTTATTTAAATTTAAATGTTACCTCTTGTTGTAATTTCACGTTTTCCATTGATAAATGACGTCTTTCTCCCATATCGTTCTCTACGTCGATACAATTTTCTTTCCATTTTTTAATTTCGCTCCAAATTTCGTCGTCACTCGCTACGTTTTTTGCGTGCATTTTCTGTATTAAAACTCATAAATTACTATAAATTTAATGGTTAATTAAATTATTTTAACTAATTTAGTAATTATTTCCAAAAATAAAAGCGATTTAAACAATAAAATATGGATTAATCTTCTTGTAAATTTCACCATAATGCTAAAAAAATCTTAACAAATTAATCCATCCCATCCTTATTTGGATAAAACAAGTAATTTTATACAATTTATCAATAATATTTTATGGGAAAAAAATTCAAAATTGTCAAAAATTTAATTTTTATTTTTACAAAATGAAGAAATTCTTCTTCAATAGTTAAGGACAATCCTGTAAATTTCTGTGTCCTAAAATCATCAATTTTNTTTAAATGACTCGTACAACATGGAATTCATATAAAACGTACTAAAAATATGAAGTCGCAACACTCACAATTTCGATGGCTTTCATATCCAATCCGGCTTCCTCTAGTTCACACTGTAATCTTATTTTCTCTGATAATTTCGGGCATTTTTTAAGTAAAGTATTAAGAAAAGACAAAGTAATCCTCTGTTTAAACACACATACAAAAAAAAAGTAGAAGTTATAATGGATTAAAACGTATAAATCGCATTAAAAAAAAAAAGACATGATTAGAATACCTCAAATCCGGGAGGAGTAGTTACATTTCCATTCAAGATGGCCACCAAAAATTTAAATCTGACAGACTCTCCATAAATAACTCTTATTTGAGACATAGCTTCTAACACTTTGTTATAACCACGAGAGCTTGTGTTACAACATTTAGTAAGTAACTATAAAAGATGATAAATTACACTTTTATGATTTTAATTTGGATATAAAAATATAAATAAATTTTATAGCTTAGTTTAAAGATCACGTTTTATAGAAATATCGTTTTATCTGATGAATAATTTATAACGTTTTTTTTTCTTTAAAAGAATAAGGATAGAAGTTGTATTTTAAGGCTGTTAAGATCTACAGTTTAGGGATTAAGTAATAAAGTAAATTAGATTTAATATTGTTACGTTACGAGCGAATTGACTTCAAAAAAATCCAAATTGTAATCATACCTCTAATGCTACTAGACGAGACTTACTGTAATTACTCATAATGCAATTAGCTATGGTAGAAAGTCCATCGTTATGTTCTGTCATTTCTTCGATTGCTTTCTAAAAATATTGAAAAACAAATTAAATTTTCATCATTAAATTTTATAAAAAATTCAAAAAAAAAAAAATACACTAACCGAAGATCCGGAAATTAATTTTAAACACAGTAAACAATCATATTCTTCCGTCTGTTAAATAAAAAAAAAATGTAACTAGTAATTATAAAATAAAGTAACAGTTATCAAATATCGAGTGTAGTATCATTTATAAAAATAAAATAAAAAAAAAAGCATTAAATTATGGGTCTTTTGTAGTTGTGTACTTAACAGATATACATTACACAGGAGCATGCCTTTCAATTATATATCTATAACAATGGTTTAATAAATATCTAAGTAAAAAAAACAAACTATGGTGTATAATAACCTATGTGGTCGTACGATGCTAATAAGAAAGGGGGTAAAAAAAAAGTAAATTAAGTATAGCTCTATTAAATAGAAGAGCCATTTGTTCCCAACAATAACATGTCGTTCGTTTACCTGGGAATCTGTTGATAGTATCGTTTCCTGTTACGGGATTGTCAGCAGAACAAAGTATTATAAAATATTAATTACTATCAATTGAAAGAGAGAGTGAAATTATACGTAAAAAAAATTCAGTTTTATAGTCTTATAACGAATCGATTCCTTATTATTTTTGTGTAAGATTTACTCGAGTGACGTTTAGAAAAGTATCTTTAAGAGTCATTCTAAAAGACTTCTCACCCCAGGCAATTACTAGAAGAGGTCGTTCACATCGTTAAATTACTTAAAATTTTGAGAAAGTTTTACCCATTATGAAAATGATTACGTTGGTTTTTTTTTATTGATTTCTATCTTCTTTATTTTTAAAATATTAATGTTAATTCTATTATATTGAAGACATACCAAAGAACGTTTTAAAGAATATTGTTTGTCTCTGGATGTGTGAGTCTTGTCTCGTTTCTCGGGACACAAACGAAGAAGATCCAACAACCATTTCACACCTCTGTTAGTTTCGTTGATAAATTCGTCGATAAAACTAAAAAATTTTTAAGTAAATATACTTTTAAAATATACTTTTTTTAAATTTTAAGGATTTTCTTTTCTTTTTACCTTTTGGAACTTCTGAGATCTTCTTTTAATCTTTGTAATATTTCGCATATTTCGGGGATGTTCTTAGTCGTGCTCCTATCTGTTGCATCTTGATTATTATCAGAACGAAGATGATGCCTCAGTAGATAGATATAATCAGAAGAATTTAGATTCTAAAAAAAAAATAATTACAGTCTTATGAATATTTAAACGAATTTCTTAATAGTTAAGAACAGTATAAACAGTATTGTTTGAGTAATAAATATTTGCCAATACTCAACAGTAAAGACTTGTGTTTGTGGGCCAATAGTTTACAACTATACACAGAACAATTCTCGCATTTAAGAACTTAAAACTATGATATATAAACTATTCTTAACAGTAAAGAATGGTATACAGTCGACCCCCCCCTATAACACTGTTGATAATTCCGTTTTATATGAATTCCATGTTGTACGAGTCAGTTAGATTTTACAAATACGTGAGCCGTTCACAGCCCGGCACACGTATTTGTAAAATCTAAGTGACTCGTACAAAATGGAATTCATATAAAACGGAATTATCAACAGTGTTATAGGGGGTCGACTTGTATTTATTTCCGTGTATTACCTTAACAAAACGGTGTAAAATTTGATAGAAAGATTAACAATTTCGTGCTAAACGAAGCGAAAGAATTTTTTTACTCGATCTAATTACATAATTTCCTCGAAACGTTACTTAAGTTCGGCAATTTTCTTAAATTATATTGTATAAATATAGAAGAACGAAAATTCATTTAATTATAAATAAAATTTCTTTAAGTAAAGTTACAATTTACAGAGGAAGATTGAAGGAGGGAGGAGGGGGAAAAACTCTTAACAATTCTTTAGTCAATTCATTCTCATGTAAATTCTGAATTAAGAATGCGGACAAACCTTTTTATCTAAGACAAAGAACGATATTTATACACCATATTGTATATAGAAATGTTATATTATTGTTTAGAAGGTTAAGGACTGTTATTAAACAGAGGAAAAAAAAAAAAAAAACATTTCACCTTGGTTCGAAAACTCACACAATAAGTTCTAATTAGATAAAAGGTCGGTGGGTTATTTTATTTATAGACGTGAGAATTAAAAATTGTAGGCTAATATTTAATAAGTTAAAATGATAAAAAATCACTCATCCTTAAAAGACAAAACATCATTTTATAAAAAGAACAGAACACCCGTCGATAAACTATTAATAATTATATTTATTGAAGCAATCAATAATTATATTATTTCCGTCTTTGCTGCAATTCTTCCGCTCCGTCGAGCAGCGAATATCTGACAATTTTAATTATTTCGTTAGAAAAATATAGTTAAAATTCGAATATACAGGCCTATATATATATTAAAAATTTACCTTGTGAGGGTACACCTTTCCAACTAAGTAACCTTGAAGATGTCGTTTCCTATCTTCGTCTTCCGGTAACATGGTGTTACTATCGGTAGCGTACTTGAATGATAAGATTAAAAATAATTATTTTAAAAATATAACTAAAATAAAAATAAAGAAAACAATAAGTTCAACGAAGCATAAGGATAATTAGCGAGAGAGAAATTCTTAAGTAACTTCAATAGGAAACAATGAAATCATTGAAGAAAATACCACAAAGAGACGGTTGTGTACGAGGAAAAGTGCTTACATAATGATGCTAATGTCGAAAGTACGGCTCCATTCAAAAAAAAAAATAAATAGATAAAAATCGAGTTTTGAAGCTCTTAGAAAGCGAAAAGAAACAACTTTCTACGAAGCCAGAAGCATTTTAGGTGCGGAGAAATAGCAAACCCAGTACAAAAGTCCCAAACGAGCTGTAGGGGAGCTTCGAGCGAGATCAGATGATGATGATGCGATAGGTAATGCCCCCGAGTGAGATGGGCCGAGGCCAGTGACTACGAAATGTGAATGCCCTTGAAAGACCAACAATGGGCGATAAATCTGTCCGAGAAGGATGCGGCTAGACATGTCACTGTGTTAGTAAATGCTAGTTACATATAATACGATCGGACTAACACAATGAACCACTTCTTCGTCATCTTCATCATGCTAATTATGCACGAGACGATTTGAAAAGACTGGTTCTTCTTCGGATGCCATTCACGTAAAGGGCAAGAACAATGATATTGCCATAGAAAATGGTTTTCTGACGTTGAAATGTAGTATTGTACATTATAATTATTATATTCTAATCCGCAGAACAGGATGTAAAGACAATTTTCTACGTAATTGCTACTTTTTTTTTTAAATGTCATTACCATCGTGGCGTTTTTAAATGTTTAAGTACTACTCCATGATTAATTATGTGACCAAACTTGACCTATTTACTAAAAATGAAATATGAATGCAAATAATCTTTCTTCCGATTGAAATTACCAGTTTAAAAACTCTAAAAATTAAATAAAGTCGAAGACATCTCAACTGCACTTCTACCGAGGACATATCTTTATACGTAACGAAAATAGACAATGAATCGTATAAATCTAACATTTGTAAAGGTTTAAAATAACTACAAGAAGCCTTAAAAAAAGGGCATTAAAAACAAATTTAAGAAAAATCACAAGGGGATGATTATACAGTAATAAACTTTAGTTAAATATAGTATTTAATTACTTTTTATCCTCCATTAACTAATTTTAAACAAATTTTTCAAATGCCACAATAGTAATTAAAACTTTTTATTTTTTTACAATATACTTTTCACATATTATATACAAAATAAAAATATATTAATATTTTTTTTTGTGGGTTGTAATGCATGAAATTTTGAATGAGAAAAAGAACTGTTCCAAGTGAGTAATTATTTAGGTTAGATGCTGTACCCAAAAAAAAGTGCTTGCAACGTTTATTATATTATTATTATTCCTACTGAGTCATTTCAATGAATATATATATATAAAACAAATAAATAAATAAACGATATATTATAATATCTTAAATAACTAAAAAATTCGGTCATACACTTAAAAAAATTTAATGCACTTATTGAATTTATTTATTAAATTGATACATTAAAAACAATTACATTTATTATTTAGGGAATATTTTAGAATATTAAGAGGTCATAACAGACAAAATTTCGACACCAATTCCTATTTCTAAGAAGATAATAAGCACTTCCTTATTGGTAACTATTTACAGAGGATATAGAAAATCCGATATTGTCTCTCACTTAACAATACCCGAAACTTTCTTAACAAGAATGCAATACGACAAGCCATTAAAATATAAATAAAGAAAACAGAGTCGAGATATAGAAACAGGATTTTCGACCCCATTTTTCAGGGTTAAACGTTTTCGTAACAGAACATATAATATTTTACGAAATATCACCGAAAACTTTTACATTTACTTCAAGAAATCTTTGTTAGAAAGGGTATTATAACAAAGTAATTAAAAAAAAAAAAATACGACTAAGTCATTAAACGTTGAAAGTACATAAAGAGAGTGAGTAACGAGTAGGTGCGGAAACATCAAAGTGATAAAAACTTACTTTAAGGTTGTTGAGAGGGTCGTAATTTAGTAAAGAAGGTGAAATTAATACCCGATGACCTTTTCTATTAAGTATTTGTAAGAAAATTGGAGAAGAAAAGAAAAGACGAGGTACTCACCGTATACATTCTGTGTTTATTGTATGGAGGGATAAATAAAATCGAGGGACAGACCGTTGAACACAAGTTATTTTCCTAATACGAGTGAATGTACCATTTCCTGATATTTTCAGTATTTTCCGCGTAAATCCAAAAATCCGGAAACATCTTACCCTCGTTATCGGGTCAGTTTTAGCAGTTCAATAAGCTGATGCAGCATAAAAATAGGGCAAATAAATTTTTTTTTTTGGTAGAAAATCTTCAAAAAAAAAAAATATACTCTTTTCCTCCCTCATATTGTTTACAGTTTAACAATAACTATTACTCGAATCTTAATCCCGTGAACAGAAGAAGAAAAAAAAAATGTAGAACAAGGTTTGATCTATAAAGTTTATTAGTATCTAAACTATCAATAACCTAAATGGGTTATATTTACCTCGAAACACATGAAAAATTCTACTTGTATACACTGAAAATTCTACTTGTATATTGAAAATTCTACTTGTATACACTGAAAATTCTACTTGTATACTGAAAATTCTACTGAAAGGTACGTGAATTTTTAATGAAGAAATACAATCGTCGATACAAAAATATACTTTAAATTCTAAAAAAAAAAATTCGAGAAGGGAATTGGGAGGAGCCAGTGTTCCGCCCTTCAATTTATTATTATTATTATTTTTTTTTTAATTGGGTAAATTTCCGGCAGCCAAACGTGATCGGATTTTTAATTAATTCCCTTCTTCGTCTAATTTTTTAAAAACTTAAAAAAAAAACAATAAATAAAAGTAAAAAAATTCAAAATTTCCCGTAAATTCTTTCTATAAAATACAAAAAAACACGTCAAAATCGATACAGTGTGCAAGACAGAAGAAGAAAAAAACAATTAAGACAAACCGACACACAGACGGTCTTTAGTAAAAATTATTTTAAAATCTTCATTTATAAAATAATTAAAAAAAAAAAAATAAGATTTACTTACGATAAAAATATAATAAAATATTTATATATTTTCCTTTAAATATCCTTAATAATCCGAGCGAATCTTGCACATTTCAAAGGAACGATAAAGAATAATATACGAGATATTCACACATCCATAATAACCTTGTTAGAATAGTTGCACTCTGCCGTCAGCCATTTTATATATAGTCAGTGTAAATGGCCGCATGGGGTCACGTGGTATGTCCTGCCGAGATTTTCTTAGTTCCGCGCTGTTTGCTTACAGTTTGTTAAAGCGATGGTTGTGATCACACCCCGTAAATACGTGATGTAATACTTAAATTTACAAAAAAAAAAAAAAAAAAATTCAAATAATCTAGATCGAGTCATTCTTAATAAATTTAACCGTAGATAAATTTATATGACACGTTACTTAATTGGAGGTATCAGGAAGTAAAAGTTGTGTGTTAGACGTAACAACACAGACACACGTTTTTAATGAAGTTTAAAAGGTATATAACGTTCTTTTTTTAAAGGTTTTCTAGCTAATTAGGAGCTGTAATGTCGATCCAAATCGGTAGTACCAAGCTACGATGTCGGAATTTTGTAACTGCTTCAGAATAACAATTGAATAGTTCGCTTTCTTTGGCATTGTTTCCCCTAGCAATGTTGCTAAGTTGTTATTAAATTTTCAAGTCTGTTTCTTCTATTGTAAGATATGAGATCGCTACGAGATGGAAAGTCACGCCAACCTCCACTAGAAAGTGACCCTTAGGTAATTTTTATTCGAAACTTCCCCCCCACCCCTCTCAACGTTCTCGACTCCCTACTAGACTTTTAGAGTATTAAATTTTATATACTTTCTAAGGGAATTTAAATATATATATACGTGTGTTCAAAACAAAATAAACTATTAACTTGGAGGCATTCAATTATCTTAAAGTGTTCAAGTGCATTCACACTGCGATGGTTTTTAAAATGAAAAATAAAATAAATAAATAAATGTGGGGGAAAAAAAGCATATTCTTTCGATGCTTACGTGCTGTTTAGTCTGTCAGGTGACTACGTATAATTACCGGAGTGGAAAAGAGTTCTGAGTTTTGTAATCCCAAGAATTGTGGTTCGATAAAAACAAGAAAAGTACAGGAAGATATATTTTTCATAGTAGATGACATTGCTTTCTTCTCGTAGCCTGGAGCTGGTGGGGGATGACACTGACCCGTACGGCACCACCACACAAAAGTCGACTCACCAAGAAAAAAAAAATAAAAATAAAATAAAAATGTACAAAGTGGTCCTTGACCTCCACTTTTACTATCATACGACGAGAAATTACGTTTATTTTCAAGTAAAAACATCACCAAAAACACATTTTTTTGGTGATATATTTACACACGAAACCATTAAACAATACAGAAGAATCTAATACACACCCCCACCGTTTATTTAAAGGAAAATTTAAAGGTATATAAGCTCATTAAGAAGTATTGTAAGGTGGGTACTATTTATATATTCATCTTATTAACGGTTTAAAGAGGTGAAAATGGATACAGATCTCTACTGACATTGATACAGATACAAAGCTTTCATTTTAAGAGCATTATGTCTTTTGAAGCGTGTGTTTTTTTTTATATAGGAGTTGGCTAATTAATATCACCGTCGGTAGTCGAAACTAATTAAAGTGGGAGTCGTTTGAAGGTAGTGAGAAAGGAGTAGAAAAGCAACCAACCAAAAAATCCCATTATAGAGAAAGATATAGAAACGAATGTGGTAATGAGAAGATATTGATTATTTCCTCGAAGGTACGTCGATCATGACGTGGGAACAGCAGTCATCAACCTCTAAAGCTGTCAGATTCTCTTCATCTTTTCACAAGAAGCTGTATGATTAATGAAGATATAGCGAACTTACTACGTGATGAATAATCACGTTTTGCAATTTCTATATTCGATATCTTATTACCATTGAAAATTTCTAACAATTCGAATAGGTCAGACCCTTAAAATTCCCTTTAAAAAAATGGCCTCATTCGAGATAACCAGGATCATTCGACACTTTATAATATGGAAAAAGAACGAAAGAAATAATAAAGATGCTAACTATTAAGACATATCTCTTAGAGCGTATAATTTAAGCCAATAATCAAAAATGGCATTTATATTTTTTGGAATGAGAATGATAGAGGTTATTCTGACGATTTCTAAAATAAAATGTCATTATCCCTTAAATCTGAGAGAAAACAATTTGCTAACTACATCAGATAACAGGTCAGAATTTACCCATTTATAATCGTTGCTTGGGGCTTGAAATTCTCTTTAATACAAAGTCTGGCAGGACCTGTTTCTACACTAGCGATCGTGATATTCTGACGTCATCATAAAATAACTTATATGAGAAGCCATAAACAAGACAACGAAATGTTAACATTTTGTTGTAAATTACAGTCTATGGCTCTATAATCTCATACATCCACACAAGAGAAAAAAAAAATATGGCCGACTTTTATATTATGACGTCAATTGTATTATGTAATTTTTAAATATTTAAAATTATTGGAAAATTATATTTCTATAAGAAGTGATCTTTTCTTTCAGCATCCATCCATTGTTTATTTAGTCGTATTATTTCACATACTTTACCTTACAATTTATAGAGATTTTCTTTATAAAATCACGTTCCGAGTTCAAACGTAGCCGACACCGAAGAACATAAATTCTAAAGGAGAATGTATGGTGTGGGTCGTTTTGGTATTTTCGGATTCCACACCCGTCTGTTGACATTTCTAACTGAAAATTTTCTAGAAATAATCCTAAATTTGAGAGTTTACAGTAAAAAATACACTTCCAAACTCTCTGTAATTTCTTAATTCTCGTATGTTTAACAATACGTTCTCTCTTCCTTAATTGCTTATTAATATATTAAAGAATTTCGTACGAAAAGAAAGAAGAATGTTTAAAAATATGTATTCGATACGATAATCGGCACAATAAACTTGAAACTGTTACGAATAATTTAACAAGAATGTGGCAATTTTTTGGATTTCCTCCTGTTTATTGGTTCGATGTCTCCTGGCTTTCCCCTGGTCGAAAAGTAAATAATGTCGACAATCGATGGCATTTTAGCCTGGTGTGGAGAAAAAAAAACGTGGATGCTTTCCTCACTTCCAGTTAATAATTTCGTCAATGTTTGACGTTAAATGCTAGAGACGAAGGTAAAACGTGAGGGATGTTCCATGGTTTAAAGTAAGTAATCTTGTCCATTGAGGCAACATTTCTTGTTTCGGACGAGGGAGGAGCGTGAAGTATTGTTCGACTGACAAGAAAATTGAGTGTATAAATCCTGTTGAACGGTATTAATTACAATGAAAGGAATACAAATAATTAATTATTCAATGACTTTTCTAAACTCCGTAAGGTTGGACTTCATTACAATTAGTCTACTCATCTACTTACGTAATTAGAGAATTATTAAGAATTCTAAACACTCGTTAGGTATTTATATTAAGAAAATACGGCTTATATAATTATATTTGAACTTCTCTATCTGGATGATCATCATCCAGAAAGATTCACTAATTAACATACACTTAAGTTTCTGCTAGGAGTCAGGTTTTACTCGAGGTAATTAATTAATTAATTTTGTTTACATAATTAAAAATGTTTACATATTACGTGTCTGGCATGTAATAGAAGAGAACATTTTCAAAGGAGATTATCATACAATTCTTTAAGCTTACGAAAGAAATTCGAGAAGGTGTGAAGGTACCTGGAAGCTAAAAGAAGATAAAGTCGTAAGTTTGATTTATATAGTTAATTTCTCTTCATTTATTTTTATCCGGAAGCAATCGCGTATATCTTACCTAAACGGGTAAGATATAGGCGATTACCCGTTTAGGTATTACTACATCGCTTCCAGGCAGACAAACCATCAATTTTTCTACACGAAAATCGAATTTAAGTAGGCAAGGCGCCTACCTAAACGTGTAGACGGATACCAACAAGGAGTCCTACGAGTGTATTGTAAGACGACAAAGTCCTCGATAGTTCTTCATAGTAAACCCATTCAATATGGGTTTCTTCGTGGTAACAACATAAGAATAGCGAAGTTCCTTATAGCGTTGTATTGATAAATCGCTAAATAGGGGGTTCCTCGTCGTAGTAGACGAATAGAATAGACGTACTGATGGCTCTATCATCCGTCATCCACGCGGAATTATTGCCTTTTTACAGTAAAAATATCTGATGGCACCCACACGAATGCCTCCCTTCGTAGTCGCACCACTGGTTTCACGCGTGATGTCAATTTGAAACCATCTTAAACATAATGGTCCTAATCGTACACGACGATAACTTTCTATTTCAATTGTCCATCAATGAAACAATTCGACATTAGTGTATTATTATTATTATTATTATTATTTAGAGTCATTCGAATAGTCACAACGTGATAAATTATAACGAATAAAATACCTTTTCGTGATTTAAAATTATTATTCTATAATCTAGAAAGATTTTCCTCTACGTTTTAAATAAAATTAACCTCATCTTAAGGGGTGCTCATTTTATTATTATTAGTATAACGTGCGCTTCTACGTAATTTTTTTCGCTCTCATTCAAATTAATGCTTTAAAAAAATCACCTTAAATTTCGAAATTTTGTTACTAGAGTATAAAAATCCTCGTGTATGACAGATAACAAAATAATTAAAAATAAAATAATTCTGGCATTATAACCGGGATAGAATTTGCGCGTAATAAACTGAATAACCTGTAGCTTAGGTCATATTTTTACGCGTAGGCCATTATTATTTGGTGGAAGGAAAGGGCCCGTCATACGTTATAGCTTAGGGCCACTCCGATTATAACTATTATACAGATGTTTCGTCGGGTACCATTATTCATTTTTGGTAGCAAAGCATCCGATTTTACAGTTTCGCACGCAATAATCCGGCATTTCAGACAAACACAAAGGGGTCCACTCTCGATGTTCTTATACAGGAACCGAGGTAATTACACGACGATTTTAAAAGTTTATTGCTAATCGTAATCCCTTTATTGCATAAACGATAGTAAAATTAAATGAAAAAATGGCGCGGTAACGCCTAATAATCACTGTTAGATATACACGCAAAGCTCCGAGTGTCTACCGGAAAGTTTTCCTCGCAGGATAACGTTCTCGTGTGGCCCACCCCTTAAAATTTCAAAGTAAAATTAAGTAAGGTAAATAATTTCTATAATAAATTTCACTATATATAAAAAAAATGACTCGGCATGAGAGAAATTTGTGCAAAAACTAACATCAAAGAGCATTCTTCGGCAGGAAGATACTTCTTTGAAAAGAAAAGAAAAGAAAAAACAAATAAATCATAAAAATCACCACAAAATTACGAAAGGGTAGTTAAAATAATTGCATAAATTAACGATAAATGCACGAAATTTCCTTCTGTCGTAGGTTAATGACGCTTCGTCTGTCGGTTAACAATCGGACTAATTTGTAAAGGATTTTTTTTTTGGTCCTCTTTTGGCTGCCATTTTGGATAACTTTTTTCGCTTTCACACCAGACAAATAACTTCCGTTCGACGTAAGACTCACGTGACAATGGCTCAGAAAATATTTAGACGAGGATACAAAAAAAAAAAAAAAAAACAGATATTAATTGTATATATCATTTACACGGGCTTACACTTAAGATATTTGTTAAAATAATTTGAATATTCGCTTGTTATCCTGTAAATATAAATTCATCAAACTGCAGGTTTTTCAATTGCGCGCTTGAAAAAAAGAAAAAAAATTAATGGAAAATTATATTAAAATTAATTTTGTATATAAATTCTAATTAGTTTTTTTACAATTCGCTCATTAAAAAAAATTACTTTTTGTTTTATTATTATGGGACTAAAATTAAGCCCGAAAGCACTTACCGCCATCTGTCGACATTTCTGCAAACTAATTGCGAAATAAATTTTATAGGAGATTTAAATGAGTGTTTCGTTATATAAATCGTTTTAATAAAATACAAAAAAAAAAAATGCATGTTGTATCGAAGTTTTAAGGGATTTAAACTACATTAAAACGGCGTCAATTTAATAAATAATTTGTTTATTTATTATTTCTTTTAATAAATTTAAATAGAGTAAAATAAATGAACTAGGTTATATCATACTGGATATAAGTTTTAAAACATTATCCTTTGAAAAAGAAATACAAGATACTGTTTCTAATTATTATAAAGTTGTAATTTCTCATAAAGATTAAAATAAAAACTGTTTAAACTCAAAAACATGTTTCCTCTACAATAATTAAAGGAGTGTGCATTGAATGTAATAACTGTCAAAAAATAATTTTCATAAAAGAATGTTAAAATATTATTCAATTAAAACAAGTTTAACTTTTTTGTTCCCTGAGCACCTTTTATTCTGCGGTGGGCCTGGTGTGACGCCGGTCCCGGGTCCTCGGAACCGAATGCGGCGAACCTTACTCGCCGCAGCCATTTGGCCGTCGCATCAGAATATACAATGATACTTTATAAATATAAATGTAAACAAGCTCTACTGTTAGTTTTTTTGAACCTTACTCTAGCATGACTTTCGTAGATAACTTGAATATAAAAACTGGAAGTGAAAATATAAATTTACCTGCAAGTATTTCTTTACATTTTATTATTTTATACTGTCAAAGGTAACGTAGGAAATTCAATTATTTAGAATTTTTTTTAGCAATTTAAAGAAAAAATAATAATTCAGATATATATATATTTTTATTTTTGATTAATTTGTTTCTCATATTTATATCAAATCAATAATAATAGTAAATTTATTTACTACTGTTTTAACTTAATGTAAATACAATTACCATAAAATGTTTTCAAATTAGTTATATAATACAGTAAAAATGTAAATTTATTACATTTTACAAGTATAAATAATTGCCTTTTAATCAATTTAAATATAACATTTCAGTATGTTTTATAATTAATTAAAATACAAAATCAACAGTAAATATAAATACAAAATAATTTTTATTATATTTTACATAGGAAGAACTGAGATTATAAAATACATTGACAATAACAACATAATTAAATGCATTATCATCATTAGGAAAACAAATTTTAAAAATAAACAAATTAATGACTAGAAAAAAGTAATATAAATTACAATAAATTCTTTTATAATAACAATATTTATTTACCTTCTCATTCTTATTTTATATTAGTAGACTTTATTCTTACTTATACTCTAGTTTTTAGACAATAAAAGTTATTTCAAATTAAAATATATTTAGGTAAAATATAATTATTTTTTAATTAACTTTTGTACATAACCTTAATTCTGTACAAATATTTGAGCAATTAATTATATACATCAAAACAGAAGATAATCCTGAGATCATGAATTCTTTATATAATGATTTTTATTTATAGTTACAAGAATTAAAGTATTGTGTATGGAAATGTTGAGTGAAAATCTTTAAAATAGTTTTTCATTAATATAATTTAAATTATATAATATAACAGGAAGTTATTTCTAAAAATAATTTAATATTTAGTGTTTTGATTATAAATATATATATATTTTTTGAATTTACATGTCATACAATATCACATCTGAATCAATATTTAACATTGTTAGAGCTTCTCATAACTTTCTTTAGAAAATATATAATGTCTATATTTTTAATGGCACAATTTTATAATCTTTGTGCATTTGTTTTATTGATATATATGATGCATGGAATGCATATTGTAATAAACTAAATTTCAGAAAAATTTTAAAGTTGTGATAATTTAAAATAAAATTACGAAGCGATTCAAAAAGTTTGAAAACAGAGAATTTTAATCAGAAAACTTACAGAATCATTTGATTTGTTAATTTGTAGCAAATCGCATCAAGTTTGTCTCATGCAATGCAGAAATGTTTCATCAGATTGAGGAAGATGAGACAATCCTGGACATTATTTTCAGTAATGAATTGACATGTCATCCAGTGATAGTGAACACTCACAACAGAATTTGGAGCCTAAAATGTCCACAAGCAATTATGAAAAATGTTTGCAACAATCCTAAAGTGAATGTTTTGTGCTCTTGGCAAAGATAAAGTGTACAGTCCCTTGTTTTTCTATGAGGACACTAACAACAGTATCACGAATTGTGAGAAAATTTTCTAGTATATCCAATATGTTACAAAATTTTCTCATTTCACTATTAAAGGATGATGACACAGAAGGTCACATGCACTTTCAGCAAGACAGTGCACCATCCCACTATTGTACAGCTGTCCAGATTTCCTTAATAAACATTTCTCAGGTCAGTGAATTGGTTGAGGAAGATCAATAACATGGCACCTTTTCCCCAAGATTTGACACTTCTTAATTTTTCTTCTGAGATTTCATTAAAATTCTAATGTTTATGCCAACCTTGCCTACAAATTTCACTGAGATAAAACTTAAATTACAATTAGAGGTACTTAAGAGACATTAGTTATACTGCTTTGAGTTTGGCAAAAAATTGAATTCAAGTAGGATGTTTGTCATACCACAGTGCCACTCAAATCATAATAATTGTTTGATAAACTTTGATGTGTTTTGCTATAAATTATTGCCTCAACTGATTCTGTAAGACTTCTTGTTAAAATTGTATATGCTTTCAAAGTTGTAAAGATATTTTTGAATCATCCTATGTATTGATTAATTCTGAGAAAATGTTTTTAGCAGAAATAGAATGATTATTAGTTTATGTTTAGCATTTAAATTGTGCTTAATGATTTATTATAGTTCTTGCAATAATTTACTTTATAAAGAATAATAATTTACATTAGTAAAAACAAATATGAGAAAAATCAAAAAAGAAAGATGATTCTATTAACCCTTACAGTGTTACGGAAATTTAATTTAATTTCTATAGAATAAATGTATAAATAAAAAATACATAAAATTATTTGTTTAATCTAATATAGTAGTGTTTATAATCAAACATCTATATAATAACCATCTATAAAAAAAATTTTTTTTCAAGAACTTGGACAGATGCTTTATGTAAAATAGCGTCAATTTAATAAATAATTTGTTTATTTATTATTTCTTTTAATAAATTTAAATAGAGTAAAATAAATGAACTAGGTTATATCATACTGGATATAAGTTTTAAAACATTATCCTTTGAAAAAGAAATACAAGATACTGTTTCTAATTATTATAAAGTTGTAATTTCTCATAAAGATTAAAATAAAAACTGTTTAAACTCAAAAACATGTTTCCTCTACAATAATTAAAGGAGTGTGCATTGAATGTAATAACTGTCAAAAAATAATTTTCATAAAAGAATGTTAAAATATTATTCAATTAAAACAAGTTTAACTTTTTTGTTCCCTGAGCACCTTTTATTCTGCGGTGGGCCTGGTGTGACGCCGGTCCCGGGTCCTCGGAACCGAATGCGGCGAACCTTACTCGCCGCAGCCATTTGGCCGTCGCATCAGAATATACAATGATACTTTATAAATATAAATGTAAACAAGCTCTACTGTTAGTTTTTTTGAACCTTACTCTAGCATGACTTTCGTAGATAACTTGAATATAAAAACTGGAAGTGAAAATATAAATTTACCTGCAAGTATTTCTTTACATTTTATTATTTTATACTGTCAAAGGTAACGTAGGAAATTCAATTATTTAGAATTTTTTTTAGCAATTTAAAGAAAAAATAATAATTCAGATATATATATATTTTTATTTTTGATTAATTTGTTTCTCATATTTATATCAAATCAATAATAATAGTAAATTTATTTACTACTGTTTTAACTTAATGTAAATACAATTACCATAAAATGTTTTCAAATTAGTTATATAATACAGTAAAAATGTAAATTTATTNTTACAAGAATTAAAACAAAACTTACCGATATGACTCAATATTACTTTAGACTAGAAATAAAACATAAAAAAATGAATAGTCTGTAAATATTTACTTTATAATATTTATTAATTATCAAATTTGATTTTTATGAATGAATCATCATATCAAAAAATTTACCTCTTCTATAGTTGATGCTTCAAAAACATAACAAACAAAATTTTTAGCAATTGTGCATAAAGTTTCACTGAAAAGAAACATTATTTATGTGATAATTATTTATTAAACAC
This sequence comes from Centruroides sculpturatus, assembly GCF_000671375.1. Lineage (NCBI taxonomy): Eukaryota > Metazoa > Arthropoda > Arachnida > Scorpiones > Buthidae > Centruroides > Centruroides sculpturatus. The sequence continues at coordinate 83,626 of NW_019384827.1, forward strand.
AAATAATTTTAATATATTATACTATAAATACTTTCCATTGTCATTATTATAAAAATTTATATATTGAATAAAATATTTGCTTTGAAATTCTTACCCTGCAATAAATGCAAAATATTTAGTAAAATCTGTCCTCCTTCCACAAGAAGATATTTCTGTATAATGCTTAGACACAATATTCTGTAAATAATATAGTATAAATTATCAAAGCAATCAAACTCTAAAGCAATGCTTGATTTGTTTGCTATAATGAACTGTGAGCAGTTATACAAGTTTATTTAATAGGTATATTGTACAATTTAGAAATGTTAAGAGTTGATCTGTCATTCTGTATCAACATAGCTCAAATATTCACATTGCCGGAAAAGAAGTAGAGCTAATTGTTTTTCATTCTTTTGTATCAATCTTAGTACTAACTATTTGGACAATAGCAAATGAACAGAATAACAAACTAAGCATTGATATTATCTATCGCATACACTTCAGTAAATGTATGTTTAATTTCTACAGAGAAAAAAAATACTTTTTTCTACATCTATAGATAATGCTTTATAAATAATCTACTGTGCATCAAAGTGGATTATTTATACAGCATTATTTATCTATAATTGATAAACATTTTCAAGAAATGCAAATATTGCCATGTAGTAAAAATAACTTAAAATGTGACTATCACTAGTCACATTTTAAGTTATTTTTACTATAGTGATAGTCTCAAATAAATACAAATTTTTACTTCAGCTTAAATGGTTCATATGAAAAAAAAATAATAATAATAAATGGAAATTTTTTCTGAAGAAGTCAGGGAATTCATAAGCATAAACAATGTGCTTTTTATAATATTTGGCTAAAGATATAGCTAAATATTTTAGTAAAATCTTAATCCAATTTCAGAATAGAATATTGATAAGACAGAAAAAAACCATTTAAATAGAAGAATTTCATTACTTTTTTCCTTCGAAAAGAAAGAAAAAGTGCAAAAATAGAAAATAAGAAAATGGAATCTAATATAATTTTAATTTTTCTAGAAAAACTGAAAAAGAACTAATGGCAACTGATCAAAATACATATTTTCAAAGCTTATTAATTATTGAAAAACTGAAAATAAAGTTTCCTTCAAAACTTTATCAGCTATATAGTTATTACTGTAATTAGTCATACAAATAAACTAAGAATATGTATTCACTGGAAAATAATTATATGATTTCTTTTCTATATAAACAATATTTTGCAATGTTATTTATGAAATGAAATGATTATTGTATTGTTGTATTATAAAAAATAAATAAATAAATATTTATTTATTTATTTATAAAATTGATAAATTTAACTTATATAGTCTCACCTTATTGGTTAATTTCTCTGTAGCTATAATCCTTATTTCTTTTATATAAAAATATGCTTCCTTATAAATAATATAAAATTATTTATTAAAAATAATTGAATATTTTAATAACATAATATTAAAAGTTTAAATTACCTTTTTATCTTGACTGTTCTGAAATTTATCAATTGCTTTCCCAATTTCAGCCATTCCATGGTCCTGTGTGAAAGCAATTTTATAAATTAACAAAATTGATATTTATATTAAAGTTGAAGTTCTGCCAAAACAGAGTAAAACTATATGACAAGACCAGAATAATTTTATATTTCAGAAAGTTTATTTCAATTTACAAATATTCACACATTTTCATTCCAAAAAATATAGTAAATGCTAACATAGTATTCACTTAATTATAACAAAGACAAATCATATTATTAAATTAAATTAGATATACTATGAATAATTTATTGTATATATGTATTCTATGTAACAATTATGATTGACTGATTATTTAGTTATATCTTGTTTATTCTAGGATGAGACAAGCTGAATATATTTCTAATTTAAACTATAATTGTATAAATCTATTATTTTTTTATTTTATTATAAGAACATTACATTTTACTTTAATTACTTCATCAATAATTTTCATACTTACTTGTCCAACAACTTCACACCCCAAAAACACAACAGAATAACCAGAACTAAAGTATTAATATCTGATTAGTTTAAAATACTTAATATATCAAGTTTAGAATTAAAAAAAAATAATCCAACCTCACTGTTTCTCTTTCAAAAATATCACTTTTATCGTGTCTTGACAATTGAGAATTGAGAGGTAATTTACAATCCAAATTTTTGTCTTGAAGTTCTGATAATTTTATTAATGTACGATGAAACTTTTCTTCAATTTGATTAACATTAAGATGTAACTGCATTAAATGCTGACGTAAAGGCGGAAAAATGTAGCCATTCCAAAATAAGCACTGTAATGAAATATACTGATTTATATGAAAAATACATATAGCAGCTTATAATAATAAAATATTAACAATATGAAACAAATAATAATATTAATATACAAAGAGTATTTCATTGTGTTAACATTAAAACAATACATGCAATGTGGTCGTAAGTAAAATACATCTATTCAATGCTTTCTAGAGATATTTAGCAGTCCAAATGCAACCAAATTTAATATGATGACATTACAGAATATGCAGAAAACATTTCCAAAAAACAAAAATTACCAAAATTCTCCAAAATGGCATTTTTGGTGCTGCAAGCAACAAACATTTTATTTGTACAAAACACTCATGCTATACAGGGTATTCTGGAAGTTAGTGGCAACATTTTTACAGCATGTTCTAGAGGCCTCAGGGGTACAAAAATGTTTTATAAATAGTCCTTCTAATACATTGTTTCAGCACTAGAAGGAGTTAATGTTCACACTAGTTACCCCTTAAGACACTACTCTGCAGCACTGCTAAACATTGCAGAAAAGCCTCAATCTCATTGCCTTTCAGTTTCTGTGCTGTACTGAAGTCACAAAATACAAGCAAGTCATATGTTTTTGCATGTAATGATCACTCAGTAATAAAAAATAAATACTGAAAATTTAAAATTATGTTATATACATTACTGTGATAAAGTTATACTAAAACTACAGAAACTTTTACACAATTTCATATTAGTGATTGGTTATGCCATCATTTTACTTTCAATTTCTTCATACTGAATAGAAATAGTTACAAAAACAGAATTGTATATATTAAAAATTTTTTGTTTTAAATTATATATACTTTAAAATATTTTTGTTATATCTTCCTTTTAAACACATTGTTTTAAAATTCAGTATATTTACTCTTATCTTCTGTAAGATTCCATACATAGAGAATAATATAAAATGCAAATATAACATATCAAACACTGATTTTCAATATAAACATTCATTTCATCTTCAATGTTTATTAACAGAAACTAAATAATTCTATTTTAACTTGATAATTTAAAAAATTAATATCCATTCATTACAACAGATTATAAATAATCCACAAAAACTTTTATTACCTTTACAACACATATATAAATAGGCAATCCTTGAAAAGTATTTAATAAAGAAGATATCATTCCTTTTCTACAGCCATAGAGTGGCTTTCCATATAACTCATCTAACATATCTCCTACTTCAATCTGATCCTGAAATATTTGAATTACATATTTTTTAACATCATGCATATTTAAACTTTAATATAAATATATATATATATATATTAAACAAGATATTTTATCTTTTAATTACAAATTTGACTATAAAAAAACAAAATATTAAAAATTTATCTAAATTATATTAAATTTGAATTTTTAATGAAACTATTCGAGAAAATAATGTTTACAAACTCAATAATTTACTACCAATTCATTTATTCAAGTATAGACTTTATTAATAAAAAATAACATACAAAATATAAACTCAACATATACATTATACACTAGGTGATTGTAATTAAAATATCCCTAGTCGATGTTGTCTAGAGAGATATTTAGCAGTTTAAATGCAACAAAATCTGGCATGGCAGCATTTCAAGACTTGCAGAAAACATTTCCATAAAAAAGTTGATACTGCTACTATGACAACATAAAACTCACCAGTATGGTATTTTTGACAATGAAAACAACAAAAATTTTATTTGCTATGTGATACTGTATTTCAAAGCTTCAAATCTGCAACATGTCCTTGATAAACCACACTTTTTAAGCATCCTCACAATCAAAAATTATACAGATTAACATCTAAAAAACAAAGTGGTCAGGCAGTAGGAAATGTATCACTAGTCACTCTGTTATCAGTAGAATGTTGCCACAGCAACTGCTATATTCTAAAGCATCTAATATGAGGAAGCATTATGCATGAAAATAGTTGACTCAAGGCATTGTTACTGCTGTAATTGGTGTACAACAAAAGTGTTGAACATCTCTTGATATATCTGGGCTATCATAGAACATGTCATAGATCCATTGGGCTTTTTTGAAGAAGAATAATCCAAGGATAAATGTGGCTATGAATCAACACCAGACTAACTTTAGGTAAGTGCAGTGGAATCTGTTGGAAACATGAGAGTTTTCTGTGGCCCAAATGTGATATTTTCAAGCATTCACTGTTTACTGAGGTAAAAGTGTGCCTTGTCCCTTCATGTAATCTTCCATAGTCACAACCCATCCACTTCCATTCTAGCAAGGAAGATCAATGCAAAGTTCAATTCCCATCAGTGGTAAGCAACTGCCAGTTGTAGCTGATTATATTCAAATAATATTGCAATTTTTTCAATACATTCCACACTGTATCATAGGAGATATCCAACTACTGTGACACTGTGCATACACTATACAAATCCGCAACATTATTCATTGACTGTTCAACAACAGCTATGATAACATCTTCAATGACTTGTAAAGTGATAGGTTTGCAACCTCAACAAGACTGAACTTCCAAGAATCCAATTTTCTTAAATCAAGTGATCATTATCCTGAAAATTAGTGGAGTCAATGGTCTTCAGTATAAATTCTTTAAACAGTAAAGATCTCAAAATGCAGCTGCAGCATTGCCATTATTTTCATGAAACAATTTCACAAGAAATGTATGTTCCAGTAAGATGATGGTGTAAGGTTCCAGATTAAATCTGAGCTCATTAAATTTGTCAACATTTAATTTTTTTTTTTATAGAAAATAAGATAGAGAGACAGACAGAAATATTTTGTAAAATAATAAAAGAATGAATAAACAATGTAAGTCCTGAGATCAACCATCTCTTGTTGGTATCTGAATTCAGTGTCATAATAAATGAATTATCATTTATCAACCTTTCCTGCAGCATGAATTGGTCTCAAGTTATACATGGAAATATGTAGAGACCAAATGGAAAGTGTGGATGAGGAATTGAGACCAAGGATGTTAGTTCTTTCAGAAAGACCAGTCATTTTGCAAAGATCCATTCTCTGGTTCTTTTCTACAAACATATCCATTCTTTCTCTAAGATCCAGTAATTTTCACAAAAGTTCTAGTTCTCTGTTTGTCATGTTCTTTTAGTATAGCCCCTGTCAGAAGTTTTTCAAGCATTTTTCCAACAAAAGCTCCTGATCTGTACTTTTGAGTGACCAACTGTCAACTGCTAAGCTAAAGTAACCTAATAAGTTCCACTGAACAAAACTTAACCAGGGCTGTCAATCAAGGAACAATCATCAGCATAAATCAGTTTCGAGAATTCCTCACAGAATCCAGTAGAGACTGATCTAAAAACTTAATTTGTACCCTGAGGGTATCTGTGGAATTATTGCAAGTCTTACTTTACTCCAATAAAAGTTTCACATAAACAGAGTCCTGCCTCAGTGCCCTCTCCACCCAACACATGATATTTCACTCCTTTCATAAAAGGGTATCAACTGCGTCACTGCATATGATATCAGGGCTGTGAACCACTTTATGGGGTCTTCACAATGGCCATCACAGCTAATGACATTGAATAGTAGTGACCATTTTTTTATATCTAAATTTGGCTGCAGCATTTAAACTGCAGATTTGGTTGCATTTAGACTGCTAAATCTCTCTCTGGAAAGTGTTGAATAGATATACTTTAATTATAATCACCAGTATTTACCCAATAACAACAATCAATATCAATAAGTAGTTTGACATGTTATTGAAAAAATTATTCAGATCTATCTGTATTTAGACGAAATATAATTTATGCATGGAAATTTTTAAATTTAAAATGCCAATTTTTAGTTAGACATAAAGATGTATTAATAATTTAGTTCATTATTATTATTATTATAAAACAGAAATTTCTATATGCACAAACATCTAAAATAAGAGAGAGAGAGAAATGAATCATTGGTCTGAAAGTTAAAGCTAAATCATACAGTATATTACCATCCTTCTAGAAGCCTGAAAGGTTGAAAAAGACTGAATCTTTGTTTGTGTGAAATGGTTATCATAATGTAACTGTGATTATTCAGACTGTTACTTTTTACGATATTTTAAATATTTTTAAAAAATTAATCAAGAATTAGTTATTGCTAATTATAAATCATTATATTAAATTAAAATCATTGATGATAATTACCTTAAGCTAGCTTGAAAAAGTAATTTTCTCTGGGAATATTTAATCTGACATAATTAGAAAGATTTCCTTATAATTATGTCAGATTATTCCTTATAAGATTATAAGATTATAAGGAAAGATTTCCTTATAATCTTACATTATCCTTCTAAAGCATAAATGAATACAAAATACTTTTTTGTGTCAACTGAGATAAAAAAAATTATTGTCTCCATTTTGTACTAGATACATCAAACTTTTTAATAATATAAAGTGACAAAACAAATGTTTAGGTGCTTACAAAGTATTCTGAAGAATTTGTGGTTTTTTTACTCTTTCTGTTCTGTGAACACTAATAGGCTTTTTTCCAGATCAGTTATGGATTCAGTAATATCCACAGTGAGGATATCTGGGTGGTGAAAGTCAAGACCTAACATTTCTGGGACATCTATGAAAAATTCATAAAATTGTTTGCCTGGATTTAATCCCGGGTCCCAGATCAACAGACTGACACCTTTACTACTTCAAACATACAACTGTTGATGATTTGAATAGGGTGTTAATTAGTTATGTAGTATATAATTAAAAACAGCAATTCTTACATCCATTCTTCTTAGGCCATACTTCATCAATAACAGAATAAAGTTTAGCCAACATCACAAGATCACCTTCATTACTTATTCTTATAAAACTCAGGAAGTTTATTTACTATCAAACAGGTACCAAGTATAAAAAAATCTAGCACTTACCACGAAACCTAACTATGCTATATTATAAGTATATACAATACCGTATATTTAAATTTGCTCAGAAATTAAAAATGACTGAAAAAGTTATTGTGTTCAAAACATAGATAACAAAATGTCTAAGCAGCATTTAGACATTTCATATTAGTCATATTTCATTATCATTGTATTTATTATAAACAAAAAGTAACATCTGATAAAGGTAAAATGCAAAGACGTTAAATTTTTGTAACAACAATCTAGCTTGTTTAGATGAAATTCACATTCTCAAGATTCCTTTAAATAACCATGACATAGAAAGAGAGGATAGAAAGGGAAGATATATAAAAGAAAAGATGATTAAAGAATAAAGATCTCCTAGAATTCAATTTGTAGAAATTAATAGTAAACTAAATTGTTTTTAATTTTTTATAATATTAATCAAAAATTTAATATCGTTCAGATATCAGTAAGACATTACCAAAAACATTTTGTACTTAACTACACTCATAGCATCCATTTTTTTGAACAAATCACTCTGAATATTAATTTTCCTTAAAATGCTTTGCTGTTCTCTAACAAATCATTTATTTTCAAAGAACATGCCATTTTATACTATTCTTGTTTATACATGTTTTCTTTAATATTTATACGTTTTTATAAGTATTTATCTCAATAATTAAAAATTTAAAAAGAAATAAGTATTTATTAATGTTACATATTTACATCTTCAGCAGCAACACTTCCTTTTTCGACATTGACAACAATTGGCCTTCCTTTAACAAACCTAAAAATATTTCATTTTTAAACTTCAGTTTCAGCACTAAATTTATACTTTAGAATTATAAAAATAATTACCCTAAACTCATTCCCAAATCTTTGCATGGAACAAATTCATACATTTTATATACCTAAAAAACAAATCATAAAATTTTAAGAGTTGATATGGAGAAATATGTTCACACAATAAATACATTATTACTTATATTAATGTAATAATTTGATATATAAAAATTATTATATATAATTTATTTTACATATTTTTAAATATAAGAATTTATATCACAGTACTACTATTTGGACTTTAACATTCAGTACAATTTTAATTATCAAACATTTTCAGTTGTACTGTGGTTTATTACAAGTGCAGTTTTCAGAGAAGTAAATTTACATCACATCCATTTTTCATGTTTTTAATTTGAAAAATAAAATGTAATTATTCCAAATACAATTATTAAGTAAATAATAGTTATCTACAATGTTAAAACAAATAATGTTTTAATAGTGCAAATAATATCAGTGTTAATTTTAAAATATTTTAAAAAGCTTCTAAAAGATGTCATAAAATAACATTAAAAAAATTTTGATAACTGCTTCTCACTTATAGAAACTCTAATTTCTGCACATTTTTATAATTTTATAGAGAGTATAAATATAAAATAGAAAAAAAAAAAAGAATCTTAAAGTCAATTGTTATACAATATTGGGCAATAATATTGGTTGTTTTTCTGGAATTATGTGAAGATCAAAAACATTTATAATTATAAACTATATCTGTATAATGATTATAAAATTTTTATGAATGAATGTAATATATAATAAAGTAGCAAAACAAATACTCTATGCAAATTTTACTTACTCCAAGTTGCCATGTTTCATCAAGAAAACTTGCATTCTAAAAATTAAAAGTTTGCATTTATCTATTTTTATATATATATGTTAAACAATGGAAAGTGTTACAGAAAAATTGTAACTTTTTTACCTTTAATGTCAATTTGAATTTTACATTATTTACTTCATATATCAATGAAAGAAAAATCTCTGAAATTAATAATAAATTTTAAAATAATTTTGTTCAATGTCTTAATTGGAATATAAAAATTTCAAACACAGTATTTTTTTATATAATGAATTAAAACTTTTAATTTTAATTAACAGCTTTCAACCATACAATAATTATCTGACAATCTCTAAATATATATATATATATATATATATATATATATTGANCAATACAGTTAATGGTTTAAGGAATGTTAAGTAAGTGATGACATTTTATTCAATTATATTATTAAATAATAATGTAAAAGTCTTTATGAAATTGCGATTTTATATAATAATGAAAATTACTTGGGCAAAATAATTACTAAAAATCTAAGACATCAATTTAAAAAGTGACAATAAAGAAATATATTTTGGCAGAGTCATATAAATAAAATTTTCAGAAAATTAATATAACTATCACATACAATGTCAGATCCTGTAAAATATTAGGAATAATAAGTAACAAAATTAATTTCACATTTTTCCAAATCAGGAGTATTTTGAGAGTGCCTGTTTCTACAAATTCTACAAAATTTCAGAATATATTAGTCTTATTTTATGTAAAACATTTAGCCCTTATTATTACAATTCACAAAATTGATAAACAAATAAATATCTGTAATGTAATAGCTGTAATAACTGTAAAATTGCATAAGTGATTACTAGATAGAGTGATAAAGCCTCATTACAGATATTTACTCATTTATCAATTTTGTAAATTACATTAGTCATCTTTCTGTTTTGACTAATTAGTCATTATTAGATTTATTTTAAATTTATTTCAGTACAGAATTTACAGCAAAAACTCCACACACACATTTCCACATAAATTAAAAAAGCTATCTGCTTCAAAAGCGTTAAGAATAATTAGACAAAGGCATAAGCAAGTTTGACTTTGCCAAAGAATTTTGAAAATAAAGCAATAAGAAAAAAAACCTAAAAACATTTAAATTTAAACTAGGGTAATTATTTTATTTTTTTTTAGTATTATGTTGGTGGCTCTTTTCTCTTGGAGCAGTGTTGTTTGTTTGGGGCAGCTGTTATCCCAAACGAAATATGGCACCAGTGTTTGACTTAGACCCAGTGATTGATAAATAATACTAAAATTCCTAGTAAATGATGCTTTAAACATTATTAACATTATTATTAACATTAGACTGTATTAGCAGTCCTAAATTATTTTTATTACTACTAAGTGATTTGATGTAGTTCAGTTTTTGATCATTAGAGAGAGAGATGTGGTAAAAGGCATTTTAGTTGTAGCTTGTATGTGAAGCTAGAAGACCTTAATTTTTTGTTAAGGAGCAAAGCAAAGAAAATCCATTTACATCTAATTGTTGTTAAATGTTTTTTTAAAATGTTTTACTTTATTTCCATAATTTAAATAGTGAAAAATTATTTAAAAATACTGCCTAAAGATGCAAATAACTATTTAAGGCAAAAAACATATAGTGTCAATTATCAGTTTCAATATCTGTATCTCACCAATGTTTGACTTTAGATGTCAAACACTGGATAAACTTTCTCAATTAATGGTTTTTTTTTTTTGTTAAGATATTTCCTTCTGGTTTCATTCCAGATTTTTTGGTGTATAAATCCTCTGGAAAAAATCCAATTGAAAGAAAAATAGGGCCAATCATGAAGATAGGTCCAAGCTTCAAACTCTAAATGGTGTTTCAAGTTCAGATTTAAAGTAACACTTCATGATAGCAGCAGCTGAAATCTGTTTTCATGATCTTATAGAAGAAATGGAAGCTAAAAGTCGGATTTTCTCAGAATAAACCAATCTTCAGGTTTCCACATGGATTTTAACAGAGCTTTCAATTGTGAAAAATAATTAAAAATATTATGCTGATTGCAATAATATTTCAATGATTCAGAATAAAATTTCTGAACCACTGAAATGTCATTACAGAAACATTATAAAAATTTTAGCTGAACCAAATCTGGGGCCTAGAGAATTAAGTTTCAATGTTTCCCTTTCTGTGTATAATATAAATTAAGCAGGCCCAAGTAGGCCTACAGTTTTCTCTAGTTTGTGTTAGTTAATTTTCTATCTCTAGAAATTAGAATTGCTACTGTTTTCTTATTGGGCTGCAATTTTTTGAAATTGTAGACCTATAAATGCCCACTGTCATTTGTCCATATGTCTGTCTGTCCTTAATCTTGAGAATGGAGGTAGATAGATAAAAGATAAGACAGATATGGAAACCTTAGGGACAGGAGGCCCCAATTAACTATATATGAACTTCCGATGAAAAACAAAAGTCATGTTATTTTAATTTAAAAATTTCCCCTGAAAGGTGTTAGACAGATGACAGGCACAATTCTATTGTTAAAGGAGAAGTATGATGTACAGGAGCAAGTGACTACTAATTTGAGGTAAAGAGCATATATTTTAAGTTAAATAAATTAAAAAATATGATTAAAAATTGCAGCCCAGCATTGTAATAATGTCACAATAAATAATTGCTCATTTGTAATAATGTTTAGTCAACAGCTCAATATTCTTATTATAAAGATAACTTTTTCTCCATGTTTTACAGAGATGTTTAAAATCTAGGTTGAAGTGATAATACATCTCAAAAGCATAATTCATTAAAATATCTTTTTAATTGGAAATCTTGTTGTTTAACATGTCTGTCTGTAATGATGTGAACTGTGTTAATTATTGGGGAAATGTCTGACAATCACTAGGTTCTCAAGTGTCAATTATTTAAAAAATATAGTTTATTAATTTTTTTTGCAGAAAAATAATTATGATTTTCTAATTTGTAACTTCTAAATATGGCATAACTTCATGTATTATAGGAAAAACAAAATACAGTCTTAGCTTTACACAATAAAATTGTACAAGTTCGTTTATAAATATGTTACCTTAAAAGTGTCAATCATTGATGTTGTTATATGGACAGTTTGACATTTTACATTCTCTTTATGATTAAAAAATTTTTATTCAATTAAATAATAAAATATTTTTATTATTCCAATCCAATTTTTTATAAAATGATAACCTAGTTAAATTAAAAAGCATAATTTTATTACCTGATAAGATTTCATCACACATAATTGAATCTTTTTCATATGCTAACTAGAAATAAGATTTAATGTTTAATTAATTAAAATGAATTAATAAGTGAAATAGTTTTGATTAATGTTATGCATACATGTATAGTTTAGAATTTAAAATATTTGAATATTTTACCTGAATATTGTCATTGTTATGTAAAAAATACTCCAAGGTCTTATACAAAATTTTCTTCATCATAGCAATACGAAGAAATAATCTTCCTTTTCCTTGGCTATGATGGACCTAAATTAGCAATATTAATATGGCTACAAATATTGACAAAAGTAAAAATAAATAAATATTTAAAAAAGAAACCTTCTTATTTTCCTTCACAATATTAATACAGTCACAAATGGCTGATGATAACCTTTAATGAATTCAAACAATAAAAGTTAATTTTTGTAAAATATACATTGCTATTTACTTGTTACACTCATTTTATATTTGATAACTTATATTATTATTACAAATTTTAAGTAATAAGTATAGTTTAGTATTAAAAAATTGACAATGATTTAATCACATTCAAATAATAGCAAATACAGTTGACCCCCTATAACAAGGGTTCCTATAATTCGGATTCCTATATCACGGCAAAAAAATTGCAACAGTATTCATACAAACATGCTAAAAAAACTCGTATAATTCAGTAAAACGTCATCGCTGACTCGTGTCACGACAGGATTGGTAGAATCTAGACCAATAGTGGATATTGTACAAACTGTTGAGTTTAAACGAGCAGTGGACCTACTAAAAACCATTTATTATTTAACGTCCATAAAAATTATATTTATATTAATGATGTCTNGGATATTGTACAAACTGTTGAGTTTAAACGAGCAGTGGACCTACTAAAAACCATTTATTATTTAACGTCCATAAAAATTATATTTATATTAATGATGTCTCCAAATTCAGCGAATTTTTCGCAAAAAAAAAAAATTTATCAGGAAGCACATGCCCACCATTCGATGCACCACTCCATGACGAAAACAAACTTAAGCAATGGAATAGTTGAACGGTGCACACTCGGTAAGTAATCCTACAATTTTTTGTTTATAGCATAGTTTATATGGATTATTCCCAAAAAATTATACGTATTTTGGAAATGTTGAGTCGAATTAGTCTAGAATCAATTAATTTTATGGAAGAAAACCTTTCAAACAACCATAGCCCGTAAACTGCATACGTGCCGGGCTGTGATTGGCTGGACTCGTAGAAAATGGATTCATAAAAACTGGAACGTATCTACCGTGTTATAGGGGGGTCGACTGTATATATATTTGATGCTATCTGTAGCAACATAATTAAAATTTTATCTTCATTTCAAATAAATGAAATATTTTATTGCAGTGATAGTGATATCAATCTGAAATTAGTTAAAAATGATCAAATTATAAAAAAATATCAAATGCTAATTACAATAATTTTAAATCAGAGAAAAGGTCTAATTTTTATATAAAATATAGAAAACATTATTTATATAAAAACCAATGATGAATCATTTGACACAAATAATACAGTGATACCTGACACTTTAAACAACTAACTTCAAATGCATCAGTTTGAATGATGCCTCAAAGTTTCAATTGCGCATACAGTGAAAAAATTTTTAACAATTTCTTCCTGAAATTTTTCTTCTTTGACAGTTTATGTTCCATTACTAGGTTACAAAACGAAAGGCCCCCCATATGGTTTGTGATCTTTAATTCAAAATTTCCCAAATAGAACTTTTTTAAACCATATTTGACATGTTCAAAGTTCAAAAACATTTTCATATTACAAAGTTTTTACTGTTTCTACAATGTTATATCCTTTAAAAAACTCAAAGCATAATATGTCTGATATGCTTTTTATTCAAAGACATTCCAACTCAATTTTATAGAACAAAATGTGAAGTTTAAAATAAGCTTCTAAAGAAAGAATATAATCTCACATTAGAAATAATGTCTTAAATTTCAGAACTGTTTTAATTAAATCACACATCTATGTTAAATAAGAACAGTTGTTAAAATTAAACAGATTTCTATTCAACTCAAAATAACCTTTACTTATTAACTAAGGTATCCAAAAAGCATATGGAAACAATGAAGTGTAAGAGGAAGGTTGTATTATTTACCATTAATGTGAAAAAGAAACTTATTGCAAAGCATAATAATAGGATCTGGTAGCCATGTTTAAGACACCAAAATTTATGGTGCACAACCAATAAATGCAATTTTCATTTTATTTTACATCATTTATGTATTTTATTTGTTTTCACATTTTAATTTATTATTAGGGCATTTAGTTGTGTTATTTTAACCTTAAATTATGTGTATTTGCTGTTTTAAGTTTATTGAAATGGGTATCATTTAGGGCAGGCATGGCCAACATACGGCCCGTGGGCCAGATCCAGCCCGTCTAATGAATTTATGTGGCCTGCGATCAATCTTTCAATATTAGGTACTCAAGTCAGAATAGATCAGTGAAAAATTCTAACGCCTAAAAAAAAAGGTCAACAACAACTCAGTGTGCGTTTAGAGTTAACCCTCCATTACAAATCTCGTAAGTACAGCGTAGAACATTGATAAAGCATGATAATGCGAAAAATGCATCTGTAATCTCTATGTACAATTTAGTCTCTACGGGATGACACCACAATGAGATCTCGCACCACCTCAAAATCTTCCTAGGACAGCCTCTGGTTCGGCTTGTGAAAAAAGTTTTCTTTCCAATTTGGCATGGGGGCAAAAACTGTCAGCCACCCCTGATTTAGGGTCTGGAAACAGATTGACTTTCCATTATTTCTAACGGAAAAAATTGGTTTGGATTTTGAACAATTCAGAGTTCAAACAGCCTCCTGGAATGAATTAAAAAGTACAAGGTACCACCGAAACAAACTTTACTACTTAAGTAATTTTTTTAAAGTAAAATTCATTTTTACAATACAAATTTTATATTGTAAAAACGAAACATGGAATTATACATGATTCCAAATATGCAATTGTGAAATGAATTAATTTTTGTTTGTTTAATCATATTAAGGTATAGTATAACTTTAATATGAAAATCCTAAATAAATAAACAGTGTATTGAAATTTAGTAATTATTATTTATGATAGCTTACTTTTCATGATTTTTTTCAGAATGTAAATTTTCAATCCAATGCCAATAATCTCTTTTACTGCGACCAAATGCTGATGATACACCTATAAAACATTTATAAACTTAGTACTACCAATAAATTCATTAATCAATAAAAACAGAACATTCAAATACAGTAATACCTCGACTTACGCTACCCCGACTTACGCAAACCCAGAGTTACGCGACTTTCAAATCTCGCCAATTCGTCTTTTGTTTGAGCGCCACGCGACTCTTGATTACTCACTCTTTTGTTCAGCTTACATGTTCGGAAATGTCGTGCGGAATCAACACCTAGCTACAATTTATTCTGTGTTATTTACTTCTGTGTTTGTTTTATCTATGGAGACTCGAAAGACTCTGCTATGTCATCCAAATGAAGTAGAACTGATTCTTCTGCATCAAACAAGAAAATAAAAACTTTATCTTTGGAATGTAAAGTTAACATTATTAAAGACTTCGATACAAAAATGAAAATTTGTGAATTAGCAAAAAAGTTTGATCTACCGGAATCGACGGTCAGAACAATTATAAAAGGTAAAGAAAAAATTCTCGAAACTGCGAAAAATGCTCAATCTTTAAATTCAAGCATCATTCGTAAATGTCATGGTATTATCGCTGAGATGGAAACAATGTTAAAATTATGGTGTGATAAACAAGTAATTGTGAAAAATTGTATGATAATATAATATGTTATGCATATGTATTATCTAAGATTTTATTAAACATTTTTTACTAAATTATTGCTTTTTTTAGTCTCTGGCCCCAATCAAAAATTATTTGTATGTATTTATATGCGAAATTATACCCCAACTTATGCAGTTATCACTCGGTCCCACCTATCACGTAAGTTCGGGGTATTACTGTAATTAATTTACTAACAAAATGAAATTAAAATAAAATCATAAAATGTTAATTAATTTCTCTCAAAACGATTTTTTGATTTCAGCATTGATTGATTGAGCAACTGATATAGATAAGATTGATTAAATATTTGTTTGATATTGTGCTATGACAAATATATTTTGTATTTTTTTATTGAAATTTTAAAAATGAATGGTTATATCATAAAAATTTTAATAAACTTACTTTTGAGTCCTTTTCTGAGTATAGTTTCAAGGGTTTCACAAAACGGCAATAGACATGCATTGCTATCAGTTACTTCTGCACTCAAAGAATATCTTCTTAAATCAAACACATGGCCTTTAAATAGAAAAATATAATTAAAATAAAACTAAAGCACTTATCTATTGAAAAATTTTGTTAACTTTAATATAAAAATTTACATTTATTATTTCCGATAAATTTATCTATTCACCTACTTCATTTAACATATTATTTGATTTAAATGAAATAAGTAAAATATTCATATTATATTGGTTAAATCAGGTTTTAATAGCCATTCATCTAATATCAAAAGTGCTAAAATGATTGAATATTGAGAAAAAGATATATCTTCAATTACATTTAACATATTTCCAGCCAGATATATAAAAATATATTTCTTCTCATCAGTCACAAAGCTCACATTAAAAATCTTAATTCAATACTGCAACTTTGAATTTTTATATTTTCAAATATTTATTTATTTTTATAATTCAATATACTTTTTATAAAACTTATGAAGTATGTGGAATGTTTTTCTGGTTAAAAAAAAAATCAAAATATATACTTTTACACTGGACATGTATGACAAACATTCAATGAATAATTGATTCATGTTACCTATCTTTAATATTTATAATAATTAGTTTTTTGAATAATTAAAATTAGTAATAGTAGTAGTAATGTTTAATTAAAAAGTAACATTTTTTATTCAAGAGTCAGGCCAGATAAAGTTTCCTAATGACCATTTAGAAAATTCGTTAGCCTTATATAACCTCAGATTTCAATCCTTGGTTGTGCCTTGGAGATTTTTCACCAAGGTTTTAACATAGATTGGGGCCCTATTCTTCATTGTTTGACTAATTTCATTGTGGATTGAGCCTGATTGCAATGGGAAACATTGATATCAGTTATATAATCAAATAATATATTAGTATTTTACATCAACAAATCAATCAGTCAAGTTTGTTTTATGTTCCATTTCTCTCATTTTATTACTTATTTAAATTTTTTATAATGCATACATAGAATATTTAAAATTTTTATGATTTTGTCATTTGTTCTATGTTCTGCATTCTGTAAAAGTTATTTTTATTGTGTACCAAGTTTTTTGAATTTGTGAATTGTAACTTCTGATTACTTGACTTAGCTAAATGTGAATAGTATTTTTTACTATTAATTTATTTGTGAATTATTTACAATATTTTATAGCATATAAGATGCAATTTTTATCCAAAAAATAGCTCAAAAATTGGCCTGTCTTATATGTGAAGTGATCTCTCATAGTAGAAAGACAATTTTGCCACCTTGGAAATCTGGTCAGAAATTTATAACATAATACAAAAAAACCAACAAAAAACAGAAGTAAAACAATTTTCTATTCATTGTTCCTTTCCAAAACTATATTAAATTTTAATCTTTTAAGTAGCTTGATAAGTCTAAATTATAAAAATTATTAGAAAATGAACACCTCGGAAAGGCAAGAGATCATTTAAAAAGCAACAGACAATCTTCGAATAAAAACATTAATGACAATAATCACTAGTAAAGACAGACTATGGCCACATTGATTAAGTCATCAGTTTTAAGTTTGATCTTCAACAACAAAATACCTTTTGAGATGATTTAACGCCTTTAACACAAAGTTTGCTCGTACAGCAGTGTCATTTTAGAAATTGACCATTGTCCAACATTAACATTTTCTTCGAGTTCAACATAACCAGACATACCAGAATTCTCACATGCATACAAGAAGTTCAATAGAAGCTTCAAATTTCTGATTAAATTATGAAAAATTATTTGCCTTTTGAAACATGATGAACAATTGTTAAAAAGCACTGGACTGTTAAACATCCTTCATTTAATCCTTTACATTGATCAATATGTTGTACTGTACAATAGTAACTATGAAAAATTAATTTTTTCTAAAAATCGCCATATAGAAAATTTTGTCTCAAAATATGATATAGATAAGTTAATGGCACCAATGGTCAACCATTTAACACTGTTTTAGACTTTAATATTTTTTATTACAACATGTAATAACATGAAAAGCAAAATTTATACATGAGAAAAAAGTTTGTTCTGTATTTGTCATGGAAAAGCTATTTTTTTATCAGACCTTTGTTTACATTATGAAAAAAAATAGTTAAATCACAGTTCATCACGTAGTCAACTAGCAAGTGCACGATCGTTTATGGCTATTGACAATTGCATTTTCCTTCATTGAGAACCTCACAAATGTGGCAATTGGGAAAGGATAAGCAAACTCAATAATGGACATTTCGTAGAAAACATGTACCCAGAACATGGAGCCCTCGTTATCTTCTAAAGGCCAGTAAGGCCTCACTACATGATCGACCACCAGAAGGGGTGTTTTGCACTAATTTTTCCCCATCACCACAAGTGAGACAACTCGTTATTCTTGCATTTCATCACGAAAGTGGTGTCTTACATCGCTTCTTGTGAGGATGGCTTGCCTAAAACTGCTTCGACAGACTAATTATTCAAGGATTTCGACTTACATGATTGTCTATCAGAAGTGGTCAACAATAGGAACTCCTATCCTATATATATGGGATTTTCTACACTTTGGTATAAGAAAACCAATCTGAAGTTCTAGTAAATCTAAGTTACACGACAAAATCACACTCTACACCAGTGTTTTTCAACTTTTTCTCACGGCAGACCAGTTAAATTATGGATAATTTTACAAGGATCAAGAAACCGTAAGTGACTACACATTATGTTTATTTATGCTTATCTAGAATTACTGCACCCAACAAAGTACATGCAGTAATTCTAGATTACTAATTAAATGACACCAATGACCAACTATGCCAGCTTCAGTACAAATATTATCTGCAGATCAGCAATCGTAAACTGCCACTCTACACTACAAAGAAGTATTATTTTTTGTAATTTATTTCCGGTACTATATCCTATAGATAATTAACTTTTTATAATTTAAGTCTGTTTTCTACTTTTTTCCCTACTAGTAATCTGTATAGCAGGAAAAGCAAATATTATAAATCTGTTATTGCAAAAATCTACTCACAAAGTCGACCCAAAATCCAGCAAATAAACAGTTGTACGAACGTTTTCATTTACCTTCATATAGACGTCGTCGGGTGGAATATTACGATTCTACGAGAAGATTCTTCATTTAGAATCACCACACCTACTAAGCTGCGTGTGTGATTGTAAATGAAGAATTTTCTCATAGAATCGTAATATTCCACCCGACGACGTCTATACGAAGGTAGACGAAAACATTCGTGCAACCATTTACTCGCTGTGCTTTGGGTCGACTTTGTGAGTAGTGTTTTTGTTTATATATCCGGTATTGTGTTGTTGTTGTTGTTCTGTTATTGCAATAAAGAGAACATAGACTGAATAAAATGGTTGTGCTGTAAGTTTTGCAGACAATATTTGTACAAATTGTATTTGCATTCAAAAATTAGATTTTCCTGGCTATCAAGTCAGCCTCACCTATAATTATACAATGTTAAAATTAAGAAAACTGTAACTAAAGTTATCAATGGCACGCAAACACATTAAAATTCGTGTACAGGCTTTGTGCATGTCACCACAATGATACGAGAGCTTACCGAAATGTAATTATTATATTTTATAATAATAATAATAAAGCATGAAATCCAACCTTTCAATTCTTTCAATAACGGATCGTTCACCGACATTTTAAAATGACGACGACACGCGATGACAAAAGCAAAAATGACAATTAAGAATCTTTATTTTTGCTTATGGAAAAACTGACACTACATTATGATTTATTATTATTAAAATGTAAAATATGCATTCGTCAACTGACTCATCACACAACTGTTTCTGCTATCGTTTCACCCGTGTTGCCAACCTCGATTGTTATTACTTATATATTCAAATAATTATAATTCCAAAATTTGAGATATAAATTATTTTTTATACATTTAAAAATAGCGGTTTTTCTATAAATAAATAAAAAATTTATAAAATATTTTTAAGAATTGAAACTTTTTAAAATTTTTACTCTCCGCCTAGCGGACACTTTTTTCCGGTGTTGTAAAAAATCATATTTAAAATTTTTTTAAATTTAAAATAAAAATCGTGATATTCTTCTGTCATTTTAAATCGATATCAAAAATCAAATTTTTCTAATTTATTTCTAATAAAAAAAAATTACGAGCTTTTGAAATTCCCATAGAAAAATTACTTTTTAAACGCCATCTGCCGGAGATTGCCTGCATATTCAGAGTTATAATAAGACTTAAGCTGATATAAATGTGAATGTTTTAGTCCTCGAGGTATCATATACACCTTCTAGAACAGTATATTCATCGTTCGGGTCGCTTCACCTAATAGGTGGCGCTGCAATTCGGAGAAAAAGCGATCATAGGCTGCATTCTCCATATAAACGAGAGAGAGTATAGTATAGAGAGTGAATGTTTTGTTTGGATGTTTGTTCGCTATACACGCCTAGGCCTTTCGACCGATTGCTACGAAACTTGGCAGTTATGTTTTAATATACCGCTAACTTAGATAATGTCGACATCCCACCCTAAAATATCTATTTGATTTCTGTGAATTAATTCATTTCTATCTCCATTAGATTTGCTGGTTTACGCGTAGCGCCATCTATTGGAAAAATTTAACTAAATAGTAAGCTAAATATAATTCTTATAAAAAAAAAGATATAACGGTACTTTCTAATAAGGGCCCTCCAGTAGCCGAGTGCATAAAACCACCGAATTTTGGTGGTTAGTCATGAGTTCGGGCATGGCCAACGGGTTGGCCATGTGCAATTTTCAGGGTTTTCTTCATCTAAATAGGGTTCAACTTCCCATAAAAAGCATCTCCCCGACAGATCACTCACGTGTTGTGTTGCAGTAACCAAATAAACCAAACTCAATCTAACCAGCAATTATTTATTACGACATCGTCACAATGCCGGGCTGCGACTTTTGGTCAGAATGTTCTCAATTTTTTAGTGGTAATCATGCCCCTAAACATCATACTTTTCCTGTTAGCAATAAAGTCGTGCCGGTCATCTAAATCCCGTCAGTTAATCTGGACCTCCTGTCTCTATTCTTTCCACATCTGGTCTCCTTCCTTAATCTTTCTTGAGATAAAGAAAGGACAGACAGACAGGGGAGACGACAGTTGGAATTTATAGGTCTACAATTTTTTCAAATTGCAGCCCATAAATGCAATATTTACTAGAACTTACTTCCCACGTAGTTTATACAATTTGTTGACAAAATATAAACACTTTATTATCACACAAAAGCAATTATTCTAGCATTTTTACAAGATTTTTTTCTTGCTTTTTGACGCTTTAAATTTTTAAATTTGACTTAATTCAATTATATATTTGATGTTTTTGCATTTGATAAAAATATTCTAAACGCAGTTTAGTCAATATGTAACACACACCATTAACTGACTTTTGGGCCACCCTTTATCGATTCTATTTCTTCACATCTTTAATGATATTATACAGTTATGTATTGTATAATACTGTTTATTTATTTAATAACTATAAAAATATATAATTTGTGTATATAATAGAATGCTGTAACCATGCTTCCACACGTCTCTGGATAGTGGATAAAGACGTTGCAGCTGTCCATGCTTGTGTGAGGACCCAGAAATAGCCCCCGCAAAAGGGAAAGATATAAGAAAAAGAAAGTTTGTTAAGTTAAATCGTCAAGAAAGCAAATTATATAAGTATCGACTTGGCGATACCGGACTTTGACGTCAGCGCTCATAAAGAATAACGGGAAAAACAAAATTTTAGATATAAAAGAAGAAAATTTAAAATATTAAAGTTAAGACGCAGTTTAGAAAGCAAAACGAAACTAGAAAAAAGAAGAAAAAAATAAAATATCAAAAAGCATAGGTGTCATAATCAACAATTAAACGCGATCAGATTCGAAAAGATGGTGTCGGATAAACCATCTCCAGCCGACCTTTCCCGCGAGCTTTACGAAGCTCTATTTACACCTGGAGGCAGGTGGATGACCAATTGGAAAACAGTGATGTAAGATCTATCCAATTAACAAGAAGCCGATCGCAAAAACCCTATAAAAACGCAATTCCAAAGACAACAGAACTTCTACTAAGATTTCCACTAAGCTTCCACTAGACTTCTGTTGTGTTAGTGTCGTCTCCGTTCTTCTTTTTGTGCACCGACGTTAGAGACTTTGAACTTTTTTCTCTCAACACTGTCCAGAAAACCCTACGACGTTGAATAAGATCGCCGCCGCAATTACCGACGACGCAATACCGGTACCAGAATCGAAATTTCCCAACAACACAGGATCTTGCCAACAAGAGACTTTATGTAAGCATTATCGTCCGGAATAAACGGTTTACCTCTGTGAAACACTTGTCTTTGCTGCTTTAAAAACCGCCACCCATATACGCGTAGACCTTAGACCATCCCGACGAAAGGGAATAAAAATCTCCCCCCCCCCAATAGGCGTTCTTACAGTGGTGTCAGAAGTAAGGGATTTATTTTAAGTCCCACGAACTTTGTAAGCACGCCGACAATACAATACAAACCTTCCAACGCCTAGCAGATTTGATTCTAGCGGGTTTAAAACACAAAATTTGTCTGGTTTACATGGATGACATCCTAGTGTTTAGTTCCGACGTCAAATCACACTTAGAGCGTTTAGAATTAGTCTTTCAACGTCTGGCAAGTGCCGGGATAAAACTTAAACCAAAAAAATGTATCTTCTTGAAACGACAAATAAAATTCCTAGGACACGAGGTGTCGGAAGAAGGAATCCGACCTGACCCAGCAAAAATAGAGTGCGTTAAAAATTTTCCCCGACCACAAAGTAAGAAGGACGTTAGAGCATTTTTAGGTTTGACAGGTTACTACAGACGACATATTTCCCAATATGCAAAGATTTCGAAACCCCTTTCCGATTTACTGAAGAAGGGTGAGAAATTCCATTGGACAGACAACCAGAAAGTCGCTTTTGAGAGGTTAAAGGAGACATTAATATCAGCCCCATTACTGCACTCACCAGATTTCGATAGCCCCTTTATTTTGGCAACCGATGCATCAAACACTGCGATGGGTGCTGTATTGTCACAGAAAGATGAACGTGGAGAACTTCCAGTGGCTTATGCAAGCAGATTGCTCAAACCAGCTGAAAGAAATTATAGTACCACAGAGAAAGAATGTTTAGCTGTTATATGGTCAATCAAACATTTTAGACGCTATTTGTATGGGAAAAGTTTGAGATAATTACGGATCATATACCCCTTAGATGGCTCATAAACGTTAGAGATGAAAGTTCAAGACTAAGTCGTTGGAATTTAGCGCTCCAAGAATATCAGTTTGAGATTATACACAAACCTGGCAAAACACATACAAATGCTGAGGCACTGAGCCGCATGCCGGGGGCGAAAATAGACGAAATGCAGCTGATCTTTAGTAAAGAACAAGTTAGGGAACAACAGCAAAAAGATCCCCTTTTGTAGTCAAGTAAAGAAGCAATTAATGGGAGACCCGTCCTCTCAAGATACAAACCTAGATGTAGCAAACTTTTATTTAGATGCAGATCAAACCCTTTACCACAGAAAGGCAATAGCTGAAAGAAATGAGGTTTGGGACAGATTAGTAATTCCCCAAATAATGATAGAATACATTTTAAAATTATTTCATGACATTCCTAGCTCAGGACATTTAGGTGCAAAAAAGATGCGAAAGAAATTACAAAAACAGTTTTATTGGCCAGAAATGAACAAACATATAACGCATTACTGCGATAGTTGTCAGGAATGCGCGATGAGGAGAAGACCCCTGCATGGACATCAAGCCCCTTTGCAGACGTTTCCAAAGGTATCGAGACTTTTTGAGCGTACTGCATTGGATATCCAAGGTCCACTACCTGTAACTCATCATGATAACAAGTATTTGTTAGTTTTCATAGACCATTTTTCTAGATGGGCAGAAGCAATCCCTTTGCCCGACATAACTGCTAAAACAGTGGCGAAAGCGTTCATCACGCAAATTATTTTAAGGCATTCAGTCCCCAAACAACTGCTTACAGATAGAGGAGCCAATTTTGTATCTAAGGTTATGAAAGAAGTATGCGATTTGCTGCATATAGATAGACTCCTTACAACCGCATATCACCCCCAATGTAATGGAATGGTAGAACGGCTGAATAAAACGCTCATAGATATTTTAACACACTATGTTGACAAGGACCACGTAATTGGGATGAAGTGATCTCTTACGCGCTGTTTGCTTATAATATAACCGTGCATTCGAGCACAAATGAAACCCCATTTTATTTAATGTACGGACGTGATCCTACATATCCGTTTGACATAGTTACGGAACCAAATAGACCCGGTTATGACATAAGCGAAAATTTCGCGAGCGAACTCAGGGTTAGATTGAATTCAGCACACCAAATAGCGCAGGAACACGCAGAAAAAGCCGCGATAGACAGAAAACTATATCACCAGCGTAAAAACAAACCTTACAAATTTTCAGTAGGAGATCGAGTTTTTGTAAAGGAAGAAGTAGTCCCCTCTGGATTGAAGCGAAAGTTAGCTCCCAGATGGCAAGGACCCTATCGAATAGTTGCTGAGACGAGCCCGGTAGATTTCTTCGTTCAGCACATACAAACCAGAAAGAAGTTGCATACACACGCCAATCGAATGAAGCCTGCAATAGCTAGTTTAGAATTTAAGCCTTCCTGCGAGGAGGACGATGACTCAGGAACAGAAAATTCGAACTCAAATTTGGGTAGTGACGCAGACTCATCACCACCAACAGTAGTCGACCCCTGGGATGAGGTCATTTTCCACTCGATCCAACAGGAAAGGACAGATTCAACACAAACCACAGAACCCATACAACCAGCAACCCCTTCTGAAGTTTCGCACAATTACGCTCTTCGAAGCAGAGGGCTCGTAAGTGACTACCCTTGGGTCCTTCCAAAATCTTCGGGTTATATACCACCTAGCGTAGCGACGGTTACGGATGCGNGCAGGAACACGCAGAAAAAGCCGCGATAGACAGAAAGCTATATCACCAGCGTAAAAACAAACCTTACAAATTTTCAGTAGGAGATCGAGTTTTTGTAAAGGAAGAAGTAGTCCCCTCTGGATTGAAGCGAAAGTTAGCTCCCAGATGGCAAGGACCCTATCGAATAGTTACTGAGACGAGCCCGGTAGATTTCTTCGTTCAGCACATACAAACCAGAAAGAAGTTGCATACACACGCCAATCGAATGAAGCCTGCAATAGCTAGTTTAGAATTTAAGCCTTCCTGCGAGGAGGACGATGACTCAGGAACAGAAAATTCGAACTCAAATTTGGGTAGTGACGCAGACTCATCACCACCAACAGTAGTCGACCCCTGGGATGAGGTCATTTTCCACTCGATCCAACAGGAAAGGACAGATTCAACACAAACCACAGAACCCATACAACCAGCAACCCCTTCTGAAGTTTCGCACAATTACGCTCTTCGAAGCAGAGGGCTCGTAAGTGACTACCCTTGGGTCCTTCCAAAATCTTCGGGTTATATACCACCTAGCGTAGCGACGGTTACGGATGCGGAAGTAACTGAGGCTCCATCCCAAGGCCAATGTCACGAGCGTCCGTCACCGCCTACTCCCATTGGATTATTTACCAAAAATTGTAAATGGTGATCTCTTTCGCCTGTTTAGAACGCGCAGGAAACAATCAGATCTGTAACAAGAAAACAGCCGTCAAGAAGCTGATAGTAACAGGAGAATAATCACGAAGTGTTGAATGTTCAGCAGAATTGAGAGAAACGTCGCCTAAGAACCACGTGACCTTGATTTGTGGTAATCTGCATCGAAAAAGATGACAAAATTGTCACGTGTTTACGACAAGAGGACATCCAGAAAACATATGTTTTTTGGATTTTCGATCATTTCCCGATCCGTGGCTGAATCAGAGAGGTTGCGTTGGAAGGAAAAAAGGCGCAATTTTATATCTTATCAATTTCTAATGGATGTGCTGGGGCATTGTCCATAATTAAAAGCGTTTTTTTTTTCTGGTAAATTTTTAGATTTCACCCGAACTATAACACATTATAAAACCAGGCTGTAAAAATTTCTTGATCCATCCATGCATTTTGGTGGGCATAATAATCAATTTTCGATAAAAATTTTTAGAGCTCTCGGTTTTTTAGCTTTTTTAGCCACTCTTAAGGGTAATTTGATTTCCATCCAAAAGGCGTCTAAAATTAACATATTTTTAAGGTGACGAATTATAGAACAGGTGTGATGCGCGATGGAGTCGACAGGATAGTAAGAGGTAGTAAAGAGTGGCACACTGGCCAGATCTCACGAAAATTCCCGATCGAACTCGAATCCGTGGCAGATGCCATTATAATCTTGTTCAACCTTTTTAATGAATGATTTAACTCTTACGCATTGTTTCTCATCTTTCGCCCCATACTGACCGGTTCCATTGCGAATCAGCTCTTACTTCCTAAAATCGAGTTTTTCCATATAATCGTGGTGCGTTACTTTGTATCGACAAAATAACTATTCCCTTTATAAATTACTTGAAATGGATGCAAATAATTTTTACGTTAATAAGAGATAAGTTGGAAAATATTCGTTCGTAATTTAATAAACGGTAATTATAAATTTAAATTTTGTTTAATTTATTTAAAACCGAATTTTTCTTTCCGACTACATAGACTATTCCGAAGATTCGTCTGTAGATAAGTGGACAAATTTATCTTTTTGGGTGACACAATTTTTTGAGTTAGAATTATCGATGGCTTCTAGCGTAATCTCTGTATTTTCTCTTCTCAATTGTTGACATTCCTTGGATTGAATATTTCTAGGGATCGGATCTTTGCTCCTGCTTTGTGAATCCGTGCTTTTCTTGGCGAAATTTTTCTCTTTCTTAACTAATTTTTTATTCGCTATATCTAGAATACTGCAAAGTTCAACTCGAGATTTTTCGACTTCTTCGCCATTCGATTCGCTCAAGGAGAGGACATTCGCTTGGCAATTTTCTATAACATTTAGATTATCGTCCACAGATAATTTTTTATACTCGTTGCTGTCTCCCAAATGCGTAACGTGTTTCGATATTTTTTTTTGTACTAATGAAGTCGACGGTACGTTGGTACGCTTGATCTGGTTAACTGCATACAGATCGTAAGATTGATTGGATATAGATAACTTGCTAATTAGACGCTTCTCTGGCTTATCTTCTTTATTACAGTTCTTTATTTTCTCTGTTTTTGCTTGATTTAAGGCAGTTTTACCTTTGTTTATCTTGTTCGCCTCTTTAGATGGCGTTCCGGAAGATCTTAAAAAATCTAAAGTAAATTTTTCGTCTTCGTATTTATTAAAGTCAATCGGATTTTGATCACGAGGAAATTTGATATTCTTAGTTTTTTCGAGCTTTTCCTTTTTTTCGGACGAACGACTTGTATATGATTCCATGCTATATTTCGTTTCCTCATCATCGGAACCTTCCTCATTTGTGGATATTTTTGTAACCTTAATCATTTTAATAGTTTCGGTTTCAGTCGAGGAAGATGAATCGTACTGATCCTGTTCGGGTTTTGATTCCAGTGTTAGTAATGGGGTTGTTTCTTCTATGTCATTTTCTGTCGGTTTATCTTGTAATAATGAGATTGTTTTCTTCAATGCTGACGCACTGAGCCGCATGCCGGGGGCGAAAATAGACGAAATGCAGCTGATCTTTAGTAAAGAACAAGTTAGAGAACAACAGCAAAAAGATCCCTTTTGTAGTGAAATAAAGAAACAATTAATAGGAGACCCATCCTCTCAAAATACAAACCTAGATGTAGCAAACTTTTATTTAGATGCAGATCAAACCCTTTACCACAGAAAGGCAATAGCAGAAAGAAATGAGGTTTGGGACAGATTAGTAATTCCCCAAATAATGATAGAATACATNCTTGTAAGCCAATTCAAATTCGAATTTTTAGTTTTTCTTTCTAAAATGCTTCTAAGACCTGAGATACCGTTGTCCTTTTTGAGCTGAAGTAGCGATGACGTGTCCTTCGAATTTTCATTATATGTGATATCCTTGTCGGTGGGAGAACTGAGAGATAACAAACTCGGTTCACTCATGGGTTTTTTTTTCAGACGTATTCTAAAACCTTGTCCCGTAAGAGCATTCGTTAAAACGAATAATAAAAAGGCTGATACTGCCTCACTATAGATATTCATCATCTATATCTGGTAATTCAGAATTAAAATCAAAATTTATTAGGCCAAATATTTACGAATCCTACCGAAATTATTGATTATTATTATTATAATTGTTGTACTCTTTATTGANCTGCGAAACACAGGTTGAGAAACTGATTCAGGTCATAGTATAAAATTTATAGACTATATAAATTCTATGTTCCATACAGTACGTGTATGCATGTTTTTATCTAACGTCATTCTGGAGACAGTAGGAATTTATGTTATGTAATTGGGCTGCAATTTTTTATCATATTTTTATTTTATTTAATTTAAAATATATGCTCTCGATCTCAAATTAGTAACGTCTTGCCCCTGTACATCATACTTTTCCCGATAACAGCAGAATCGTGCCTGGGGGAGTTTTACAATTGAAATGACGTGACTTCTGGATCAAACCGTAAGTTCGTATATAGTTAATCGGGACCTCCTGCTCATAAGCTTTCCATATCGGGTCTCGATTTATCTAACGTCATTCTGGAGACAGTAGGAATTTATGTTATGTAATTGGGCTGCAATTTTTTTCAAATTGCAGCCCAATTACATAACATAAATTTCCATTTATCGTGATGCTTCTTACGTTTCTTCTATATTTATTATTATTTTATTTTCTGTTCTTTGGCATCCGAAAGAACAAATAATTTTTTTTACCAATCATTTTGAATCTTTAGTAACATCATTTATTTGACTTTTGTCTCCTTTCCTCTTTCCTTATTTAAAATCGAACGTATAAAATTGGTAAATAAGAATATAATGCCCGTATCTCGAATCTCCACCTTTTGTTGATGTCCAAGAAATTCCAACGAAGATCTTTTACTTTGAATAATCTCGTGAGTAATTCGAGAGAAAAATAATTTATTCTTAACGTCTCTAATCTTGTACGTAAACATATTTTTATTACAAAAGAAAAATTAATTTTCTTGATTTTTTTCCTTTCGTAAAAATTATTAAAAAAAAAATCAGAAAAATTATTTTAAATAAACAATAAAAATAGATTTTTATATCATCATTTATTTTAAATATACAGTATATATAGTTTTACTGTACAATTCGACCCCTCCTATAACACTGGTGATAATTCCGTTTTATACGAATTCCATGTTGTACGAGTCACTTTGATTTTACAAATACATGAGCCATTCACAGCCCGGTACACGTATTTGTAAAACCTAAGTGACTCGTACAACATGGAATTCATATAAAACGGAATAATCAACAGTGTTATAGGGGGGTCGACTGATATTATATAAGAAGGCCTGGCACGTAAGCTGTAACTTGTTTAGCTGGCGTTAACAGGATACAATTTAGTGCCTTGCACTTTTAATTTTATTATTACTTGGTGCAGAGTGAGGATCTACTGTATGTTACAGTTCAGTTCTACTAGCCTAAATAAGGCTTTTATACGAGTCCTGTGGAACGTTTCTCAATATAATACTTAGTTTAAATCGTAACTTTAACTAGCAAAATTAATTGTGACATGGTCAAAATGCCGAGTTGCAAATTGTAATCATATTCTTAATTAAAAATATATGCTCTCCACCTCAAATTATTAGTGTCTTGCCCCTGTACATCATACTTTTCTTCACAATACCGGTCAACTATATAACTGTTCAGGGAAAATTTTGAATTGAAGTAACGTGACTTCCTGTCCAAACCGGAAGTTCGTATATAGTTAATCGCGGTCTTTTGCCCTTAAGCTTTCCATATCCGGTCTCGATTTATCTGACATCGTTCTCGAGATTAATAAAGGATCTATAGATCTACATTTTTTTTTCAAATTGCAGCCCAATTAATAAAAAAAGTAAATAATATTTTGAAAAGAATAAAAATATTGGAGGATATTTTCGAAGTAAAAATACTTTTATAAAAGAAAAAGTATTAAGGGAATAACGCGTCATTAAGTAAAGAAACGTAATATATTTTCACACTAATCTGGAAAGAGAGAGAGAGAAAAATGTTTGTAGGATGAAGAAGAAATGGTTTAGAAAGAGGAAGAATTCAGACTTAATCCTTTACTTTAATCATTTATTATTTATTTATCGTTTTTTGACGTTTACTGATGCGGTTTAAACTATATAAATGCAAATATTACGTTAAAAAAATTTAATATTAAAGATTTACCGCCACATTTTTATTAATATTTTTCTTCAAATTAATTAACCAACAGAATTTATTTTTAAATCCTTTTTTTTTAATTTAATAAAATAAGTTATATTTTTTATTTAGAATTTTATATCAATGTAAGTAAGGAGATTATAACCGAAGATACTAAATATAAATTCTTGTTTTCTTTCTTTCTTAAAAATAATATTATTTTTTCATAAAAGTACATTTTTATTGTAAAAAAATATATGTTATATTTACAATAAAAAATATTTAAAAACATACTTTTTTTAAAGAAAGAAAGAACAAGAATTTATATTCAATACATCAGTTCTGAGAAAAAAAAAAAAACAGGAGGAAAAAACATTTTTCTTACTTATATTGATATAAAATTCTAAATAAAAAAGAAAATTTTATATGTAATATATATATATATATTCCGTGTCTTCTAAATTCTATGGAGTACCAAAAGTCTTCACTTTCTACCAAGCAGAGTATTAGAGTGTTTCCTATTCTAAATGTTAAAAAAAATACATTTTTAATTAAGTATTAAATAAAGATTTCACACGAAATCTTCGTCTGAACGGTTTACAACTGCAATGTAAAAGAATTTGCATTGTGAGTGAAGTTCCTCAATTTCTTTGTGGTTCTTGTTTATTTTGTTTACAGCAGCGGTGCCCACAGACTATGAAAAAGGAGGAAGGCACAAGCTATAAAAATAAACTGTACGTAAGGAGCTTCAAACTCTTGATTCAACGTGTTACAAGGTGGCATCGGTTGCACCCGGAGCTAATTTGGCTACCAAAACATGGAATTTTGGCCAACATACGACGAAGTTGCACGAGTCGATGGATAAACATCGTTAATTAGTTTCTTTTATATTTGCAGAATAGTGAGACAATTCATAAAGATTTGGAGCAATGAAAGAAAATTATCTTAAGAAAAATCTACAAAATTTTATGGTACGTACGTAAATCACATACTAGACACAAAAAGAAAATGAAATACATAATAATAATAATAATAATAATAATAATGAAGAAATTATTTTATATGAAAACAATAAACAGCTGGAATAGGAACAAAATAACATCTGTAAGTTGAGTATGAATAGAGAAAGTATGAGTAACTACACGTTTATTTATAGCCATTTTTTTCTTCTATATCTCGGATATTTTTACGATCTGTATAACTTAGGCCAGTGTTTCTCGATCAAGGACTAGTAAAGGGCCTGAAAAAATTAGATCTAAGTGATGAGGACCTAATTGTTAAAAAAATCTATGTAGATATTACCAAGATACTGTGCCATTTATAACATAATAAATCTAAAATCGCGTTTTAAATACGCATAGAAACATAATTAAGTTAAGAAGTAGAAGTATTAAAAGTGAATTATTATTAAACGAAGTTTTAATCTTTATTAATTTAAGTCTGACTGCGAAACACAGGTTGAGAAACTGATTCAGGTCATAGTATAAAATTTATAGACTATATAAATTCTATGTTCCATACAGTACGTGTATGCATGTTATATGTAATATAAATCCAATATGTATCTGAAAACAATATTTTTATTTCTAAATAACAAAAATTTATAACAAAATAATAAATTTTTTTACAATATTAACTTTTGGTTTTTCAGTTGTAAACAATTTAACAATGAGTTTCTTTTAAAATAAATATAAATAAATAAAATATTTACAAAATTTAATCAATAAATTTATTTTGTATATATTTATTTATTTTTATAAACTTATCAAAAATAAAATATAGAAAAATATTGCAGTCTTTCCCAAGGATTCATCAATTGATAAATTCAATCTTGTGCAATTTCTGTTACATAAATAGGACTTTTCATTCTTACTAAAGAACTTGAGAAAAATCGAAGACAAACTTCAAGAAACAAAGAATTTCATTTAATAAAAGTAAATAATAATACTTTTTTTATTGTCTTTTTCCCCCTCTTTTCAGAGGCCTTCCAGTAGCTCGCGTACTACACTTTGACAGCTACTGAAACGTTTATTCTATTACGAAAAGAAATCATTGTAGTCTTTCAAAATACATTTTCAATGGAAGAAAATATAATAACATTCATTTATTTATAATCTGAAAACAGTAAATTGTACTTTATTTTGATTAGGAAAATGGCAATGAACGAACGATAATGTAACTATCATCATCATCATCTTTATGATAAAAATAATTAAAAATAAATATTTGACAATTAAATTACATTTTTATATACAATCTTTTAATATATAACTTTTTTACAAAAAATATATGCGTGTGTGTGTGTGTATGTATGTGGATTTACTTAAGTTAAATTCTATAGTTCTTCCTTAGGAAATAAAATAAATAGATAAAAAAAATCCCCAAAAAATTAAATCTTGTTGAATTTTCGAATTGTCACTACCCAAAAATAAAAGTGGACAGAATTTTTGGGGTTTTTGTTTTTTTCTTATAGAATTTGTTATCACACGATGTAATCCTGAGATGGATATTCTTTGAAAGTAATGACGGGAGCAGAACGATAACTGTTTGAGCTTCTTTTAGATTCTTTCTTCAAATTCTTTTTTAATTCTTCTAACAAATTCAAGCAACTGTAATTTAAAGTATTATTTACCGGTTGTTCGTTTAAATAACTCAAAAAATTACTGTATTTTTCGGGCTCGTTGTAGTAAGGTATAGGAATGGTCGACGGAAGAGTCACACTTTCGTTTTCTTTATCAAATTTATTTAAAGGCAACGTGAGATTACTTTGACGTAACAACCAGTAAGTTCTCATTTCACCCTTTCCCTAAATAAATAAATAAAACAGAATTTGAAATATTTTTAAATGGAAATAATTTTATAAAATGCCTACCTTAATGGGTGTTAATCCCCTTTCTTGTAAAATGTATCCTCCCAGTTTGATTAGAATGTTCTTGCAATCTTCGCTAACGTGAATCTTCAAGGCTAAAAGGGGATTGACGATTTTGCTTTAGAAATATTTAAATTTTTTAAAATGCTATTTAAGTATATTTAAATTACCTTCTCCTGTAGATTCCATGCGAGAGGCAGTGTTAACAGTATCACCAAACAAACAGTAACGTGGCATTTTTAGTCCCACGACTCCGGCCACGCATGGACCTATTTAACCATGACAAAGTACATCAACGAATAATAATAAATTAAGCTGTATTATTACGTTAATTATTAAATAATTATACCTGAATGAATTCCGATTCTGAGCTTGAGCCGTTCTCCGGGACGATGGCGAATTTCGAAATTTTTAATGGCAGACAGCAAGTGAATTGCCATAGATGCTATTTGTCCAGCATGTTTGTTACCATTCTTTATGGGTAGGCCGCTGACTACCATATAAGCATCACCAATGGTTTCTACTTTATAAACATCGTAATGTTCGATGATCGAATCGAAACACGTGTACAGATCGTTCAACAAATCGACCACCTACAAAATGGCCGGCTTGTAACTTCACTATTGTTAATTATATATATATATGGAATAGGAACAAAATAACATCTGTAAGTTGAGTATGAATAGAGAAAGTATGAGTAACTACACGTTTATTTATAGCCATTTTTTTCTTCTATATCTCGGATATTTTTACGATCTGTATAACTTAGGCCAGTGTTTCTCGATCAAGGACTAGTAAAGGGCCTGAAAAAATTAGATCTAAGTGATGAGGACCTAATTGTTAAAAAAATCTATGTAGATATTACCAAGATACTGTGCCATTTATAACATAATAAATCTAAAATCGCGTTTTAAATACGCATAGAAACATAATTAAGTTAAGAAGTAGAAGTATTAAAAGTGAATTATTATTAAACGAAGTTTTAATCTTTATTAATTTAAGTCTGACTGCGAAACACAGGTTGAGAAACTGATTCAGGTCATAGTATAAAATTTATAGACTATATAAATTCTATGTTCCATACAGTACGTGTATGCATGTTATATGTAATATAAATCCAATATGTATCTGAAAACAATATTTTTATTTCTAAATAACANTTTACATCAGTCTGTTCGGGTTGCGCTCTTAGTCATATCATAAAGAAGAATACAATAATAATAATAAAGAAAATAGACATTTAATATGACTTTTTATATACAAAAATTTCATATAAGAAATTGAAAAACTGCAAGCAGAATATTGGAATTTCTTTACAAGTGATAATCGATAATCGATTCTTATAAGTTAGTCCTCTATCGAATAGATAAAGAAAAGAAATTTGTATATCATCGAACCATAACACGGCTAATTAAATACACAGATACTAAGTAATTATACATTAATCACTAATGATAACGACGGATTCATCGGGTAATTAAACTAGGTTAGACATTAATTATTCAGGTTATGGCCCGATGAATCCGAAGTTATCATCTGATTCTTAATATATTAAGTTTGGATTTAATTTACTATTTTAATTATTGATTTAATCGATATAATAATATACTTATTTATTTATATCAAGTTATATTTTTTTAATCAAAAGAAGTAAGATTTGCTATACATTTATGTAATTCGTAATAATATTTTTATATGTAAAAATTTAAAACAATTTAAGCGAATTGAAGACGTTGCATTCTATTGTCGATTTTATGTCACCGAAAAATAATTAAATCACTCGATTTTATTCTTAATTTCTTTCGATTTCTCATAACTTTTCATACCCAGAAGTTAAAAGATATTGGTCAGAAAATTCATTTTTTAAATTAACGCATTGAAGGGAACCAGCATCGCCAATATATACCAAATATAGGCCCCAAATACGTTTGCAGATGGCTGAGGAGGTTAAGGCCTCAGCCTAGCGCTGCCCCAATCCCTGATTGAATCCGGGTGGTAAAGAAATCCAGGAATTTTTCTGTTCACCTAGAACTGTGG
Organism: Centruroides sculpturatus; assembly: GCF_000671375.1. Lineage (NCBI taxonomy): Eukaryota > Metazoa > Arthropoda > Arachnida > Scorpiones > Buthidae > Centruroides > Centruroides sculpturatus. The sequence continues at coordinate 119,146 of NW_019384827.1, forward strand.
ACCTGACCAAACTTACGATGAACTCGAAAAAAGGTTCTCTTAGCGCCCATAGAGCGAAGAAATTTTTTAAAAAATGTCAACGATCAGTTAGGGTGATAACTAGGGGATAGCCAGGGTACCACCTCGAGCACCAGGTAAAGAGGGGTGTAATTATTTGAATTATTTAAGAGTAGTATCACGCACGACCTGTTTGTTTATTGTTTACTTTTCCTAGAGTGAAATATGACGTGGGTCTACATTAAAATAAGAAAGATCATCCGGCAAATGGCCCACCAGGAAATCGGGAATTTCCAAGTGAGCCGTCCATCACTCGATACGACCGAATGTAAACTTTACACTAGATCTTCTATTTTCGTCAGATTTTCGTATACTAGATCAATGCGATGTAAATAATGATGATAAATTCAATAAATTCATTCGTCCAATACATTCTTCTTTCATATTTCATATACCTTTTGTTGTGTCTATTAAAAATATGCAAACTTTTATGTTAAGAATCCGTATCATTTACGAATTAATACAACTGTAAAATTAAATTAACAACAACTGTGACAAAATCAAATGATCTTGTGTTTTAAGCAATCGATCGATTACTGTAATTCTTAGGAACGTGACTGACGTCTTTCTTGATTAATTAATCGAAACTTGATTGATTCACGTCTAGCGTGACGATCTCGATCGATATCGAAGTTTCGTCACGCAAAATAATTTTCTATTTAAATATAATAAATCTCTAACCGACTCGATTAAAATCAATGTAATTTCTCCATTATCTTAAATTTATATAAGCTATTCTCTAAATTTTAGCAATTCCTTTAAATACAATGAAATAACGTGACTTCCAGAGCAAACCGGAAGTTCTTATATACTTAATCGGGGCCTGCTACCCCTAAGGTTTCTATATTGGGCCTCGTCTTTCATATAACGCCGTTCTCGAGATTAAGGAATGCTTCGATATACTGCTTAAGTACGTATTTATTAAGGAATATACCTTTTTCACAAGATGGCGGATAAAAAGGTAGCGGTTCCAAATACAATACCATAATAACCTTATACTTTAATACAGTAATTTCATTAAATTAAGCAATAAATGTACATTTACTGAATTTATTTACTGTAAAGTAGATTTGAAATTGTATTTTTAAACGAATAACTAAAACGTATAACGAATATTCTATTAATAAAATTTTACGAGATCAGATAAACAACCCACTTCATCCGACAAAATCCACAATTATCATTTGACTGTAAGAGGGGAGAATAATGCACCGAATTATTTCAATGAAATGAAACTAAGGCAATGACGTTTAAATAACCCAAAAAGCGTAAAGAGAAAATGTAAGTAGACCTATATTACAACCTTTATACATAAAAATAATATATACAGGCAAGAAAACTTCCTACCAACAATACAATAGCATTTTTCCGTAAAATAGAAGCGATATTACCCATCTTATATACAAATTATACGAATTTTTGTGTCCACGATTTCGTATACATTTAATTTTTCCCATTTGTTCAGTTGTATCGGTTGTATTTGTATCGGTGGAGCGAAATTTATTCCTTAATTTTCAACCATTTTAATCAAATTACACAACTATACTGAAAGAGTGTTTTATCCTTCCGTTAACACTACTTATTGAAATTTAAATACGCTTCTGGCTGACATTACATGATTCAAAATTGTTAAAATTTAAATAATAAAACCAAATTACCTTTCATTTGGTTATAAATACCGTACACAATATTTGGAAGCGTCACGTATCAATCCTTTGTGCTGTGACGTCATCGTTAAAAAAGTCTAACCCTTCACCCTAGGCAATAAGAACATAAAATACTAGGCTCCCAGAGAGAAAAGGCCCGATTATATTTATAAAAATTACCATAGCCGTTAAAGAATACAAAAATATCAAATATCAAATATATGCTCTCCACCTCAAATTAATACTGTCTTGCCCCTGTACATCATACTTTTCCTGTTTCCTATTTCCTTTTTCTTACAAACTGGATGGTCTTATATAGTTAATCGGGGGCTTCTCCCCCTGAGCTTTTCATATTTAACCTCGAATTTCATCTATCTCACTCCTTTCTCAAGATTACATAAGGACAGACAGCCACTGGAAATTTATAGGTCTGCAATTATACCTATAAACCTCTCCTTTCTATAATTTAAAAATTGAGCCTGCAATTTAAAACTTTTAGCCTAATAATAAAAATCGACTTAATAAAATAACAAAAACAAGAAAAAACTCTGATACCACAAATCCGATAAAATTCTATTGAATAGCAATTCCAAATACGATAGTTGATTCAAATAGCTATTCAGTTATCTAGTATCAATAACAATTCGTTACTATCTACTCGATATCAGTTACCTCCTAACGAGAAATCGAGTAACGAGTAACGAATACTGAGTGCACGAGTATCAAGTTTGTGCATCACCATTGTGTAAATAAATGAAAGTCCTCCCATTTACTGGCTGAAAACACTAAAATTCAAAAATATATGTATATATGTATTATGTATATATAATAGAAATATTGATAAATTCTCAGTCTATCTGTCTTTCCTTAAAATTAAGAAAGACAGACAGGCACACGGACGACGATGGGAATTTACAGGTCTATATATTTTTTTCAAATTGCAGCCCAATTAATTAAACAGCAAATCATCTTACTTTTAGTGTTTTATATTTAAAGAATAAGTTAAAATTTAAGTTAAAAAGTTCGAAATTGATGACGTTATCGTTACTTCGACAGTTGAAATCTTCCTAAGTTGACAGAAAATCGTTAGAATTTTCGAGGAAACAGTTATCTGCCGAATTGTATAGTTACATGGATAATTATTTATGTCAAAAGAACACTATCTTAGAAGGAATTGTGGTCTTTTAGCGATACATTTGCTTCTTATTTTCTCAAAACAGTTTCTATGAGATAAGAAAATGAATGTATTCAAATGAATTTGATACTTCTATCACGTTAACTCCATCGTGAATAATTATATTTTTAAATTTATTTAATTGAAAAAATATGCTTTCCACCTCAAATTAGTTGCTTGCCCCTGTACATCATACTTTTCCTTTAGCAATTGAGTCGTACCAGTCATCTATGTAACTCCGTTGAGGCGATGTAAATACATTTTTAAAATGTAACTCAGGTATTTAAATATTTGAACACGACTGCAATTTAGTTTTTACAATGTTAACTGAGTTTTGGGTCGCCCTATACGATAATGTTTTTAATTGATATTAATGAATATTATACGTTTATTACGTATATTATATAGTTAATTATTGAATAAACCGTACAATAATTTCGTTAATTCTAAAAATTCAAAATTAATGGAAAAAATAAAGTATTATTTTCCAAAAACTCTTGTCAACTCGTTAAGGGGCCATTATAAACAATGCATTAATAACATTTTTGATTCTACATTAATTAATTGCCATTTGTCCTTGATTTTTAATCAATTATCACAGGAAGATTTTCAAGTGTTTTTATGTTCATATCCTTCTACTGTTAGGAGAGAAGAAGAGCATTTTCAAGAACAAGTAATGACACACTTTTGAGATTGCATCACACTTTGCTTCATTGTTATCTTAACGCTTACAAAAATCTTGAATTTTTGTAGTATGTGAGGGAGTATGTACGTCTGTCGTTATCCTATATTAGAAATGACATCTAAAGATGGTGTGTGTGTGTGTTATGTAACTAAAAATCAATTTGATTCGATTTTCTATACTCATCTAAACCTGTTATATGATGTTTTTTATTGTAAAGGCAAAGAATGCTTCTAAAAATACAAACAGCATTCGTGAAATCCCGTTTTTTTTTTACACTCTCCAATCTAAATGTAATCTTTCAATTCGTTTCAGTTGATCTGCAAAAATTCGAAAACAAACGAGCAAATATTTATTGTCGCGATGCCAGGCTGCAATTTTTAATCATTTATTTCATTTAAAATATATGCTCTCCACCTCAAATTAGTAGTGGCTTGCCCCTGTACATCACACTTTTCCTTTAACAATAGAGTCGTGCCAGTCATCTATCTAACTCCTTTTGGGGAGATTTTTGAATTGAATTCACATGATTTCCGGTGTATACTGATAGTTCGTATACAGTTAATCGGGACCTCCTATCCCTAAGGTTTCCATATCTGTTCTCCTTATTTTATCTATCTCACACCGTTCTCGTGATTAAGAAAGAACAGACAGAGAGACAGTGGGAATTTACAGGTCTACAAATTTCAAATTACAACCTAAAAAGATTCTTACTTTGGAAGCATTCTAAGTAGTAAATTTTCTGTTTTCTTCTTTTCTTCTACTAATTGATTCGTTCTTTCTTGAACTAAACTTTCCAAGTTATAAGCGTACTTCTCCATGATTACCATCATATTATCGAATATATTTGGCTTTCTATAGAAGATTAACATAATTAAATTATAATATAAACGATACTAAGAAACTTTAAATTTAATTTTACTTACAATCCCGATTGCATTTCTCTTAATTTAATATTTACGAGTCTAAAATCGGGTCTGTATTCGGGTTCCTCCAACCAACATTCTTCCATACATCGTTTAATATAATCAGCACAGTTTAGAACCTCTATAGGAGGTCTGTACACTTTATTATCGTACTGGCTCGGATTCATTACTCTTTCTACTATACCTAAATGTAATTTTTAATATTTTAATAATTTTTTTCAAGAATTAGTAGCGATTATAAAGCTCTTATTTACATTTTACGGGGGGAGAATCTGGTCCCCACGGTCCAGATCTTCCAATAATTTCGTATAATATTATAGCAAATGAGTACACGTCACCCTTTTGTGTACCCCTGGCTGGTGGATTCATCATTCTTAACAATTCGGGTGCTTGCCAGATGAGACCTAAAGAACTAAATCTGACTGAAGTAAAAATAACTTACAATTTCGCGTAACTATGCTTCATTATTACTTATTAATTAACATAATTAAATTATACTGTAATTAAATATACAAATTAATTACAGATAGTTAGATTAAATTTTATAATTCTTGTACCTTTTTGACGTCTCTGATCCAATAGAGGTGGTAATTCTTGACCCGATTGAAACTCGTGTAATCCAAAATCTGTAATCTGAAGGACCCATCTGCTGTCTACTAGACAATTCGATGATTTAAGATTCCCGTGCGATATAATTTCACTATCGTGAATGTAAATCATTCCCTAAATTAAATAATAAATTAATTATTTAAAGTAATTTATCACAATTCCGGGCTGCAATTTTTAATCATATTCTTAATTAGTTTATTTTAAAATATATGCTCTCCACCTCATTATTATCGACTTGCCCCTGTAAATCATACTTTCCCTGATGACAACGTAGCCATGCCGGTCATCTATATAACTCTGTTCAGGAGAAAAAATTTTTTGAATTGCAATCACGTGACTTCCGTTTCGAACCGGAAATGACGTTAATCAGGGATAAACTTCAGGATAAGAACCAACGCCTAGTATGCTCGAATCCCATTCTCCTCTATACAATTTCCTATTTATTCTTCTATGTTTATATATCAAACTAAACATTTTCTCATACTCGTTATTAATTTATATTTGTCTAACTCGAACAAATTCATTTATTAAATATAATTTAATGACTATATTATTTGTTTATATAGATTCGAATGATATAAATCATTCAAAATATCTATAAACGTCACCATTTATTTTTATAATAAACATCGAAATTTAATATTTTTAAGTAAATAATCAAAGGCTTCCCCCCTTCAATCGTCATCAATTTATTTAGAATATAAAATTCAATTAAATTTATTATATTTGTATAAATATAAACTGTTAATACTTAGTTAAAATTAAGTATATCACTTTATCTTCTTATAAAAAAATTATTTATTAATAAAATTTAGGAATTTATATTTTTAAAGGAATGAAAGTAAACCCAAAGAAAAATGTATTTTCTTCAGAAATTAAGGTGGAAAAATAACAAAAAAACATTAAATAAAAATAAATAAATTACGTTCTTTACTCGAGTGAAGCTGAGAAAGTAGAAGAAGATTAGAAAAAAAAGGGGAGGAATATTGAGTAATACAAATGACACTCAGAAATCATGCGATATTCTAGAGAACAAGAGGGACAATTATCTATATTCTGCTTTTATCAATAGCTCTTTGATAAATGCTATCTTTTAATTATTTATCCTCTTAGATAACAAAGTTTCTTCTCTATAAAAAACAACTTTCTTCTCTTTCTCTCTCCTCTCTCTTCTCTCTTTTTCTTTAGATAAGCGAGAGCAATTTTTCATCATCATTTTTTCTGCACACTTCTTACACATTAATAACAATTTTTTTTTTATCTTTAAACATTAATTTAAAAATAAATACAATATAAAAATGTTATTATATGTATAGAATGGCCCAAAAATCAGTTTATAGAATTAAGGGAATTTTTTTAAAATTTTAGTTAACTAACTTTTTAGCCATTTCTATAAATTAAAAGATATTAAAATAAAATTACCTTTATTAAATCTGATACGAGTGATGCTACAAATACATTATCTAAATCTAAGTCTTCGTTTCTCAATACTTCCTACAAATAGTAATAATAATAATAAATTTAAAATAATAATTTTCTAATATTTCTTTACAATTTAATAATTTTTTTTAACAAATATTTATTCAATTTATTTTATTTCTAAAGCGAGTAAAATTGAATATGTCGATATTCTTTTTAATTATGATATTTACTAAAGAATATGTAAGGTTTCTATTGTAAAACTGCTAAATGTCACGATCCGAGAATTCATTTTTAGAAACGTTTACTTACAAACAGTTTGATTTTAAAAGGAAAATATATTTAAAACTAAACATTTATAAGATTTCAGTACGAACCGTACGTGACAAATAATTGTCACATCACACGAATCACTTGTTTCCTTCGAACTTTTATGTTTTAGAATCGTAACTTTTTAATGTAAAGACGATTAACGGAATTTTAAGTGTCTTTTTTTGTATTTTAAACTATTATAAAACAACAAAAAACATACTTTTTCAGGGTTTTATAAAAAAAATTGTAAATGCTAATAACGAGTAAAATCGTCAAGTCCGACCCTACTGGAGATACGACACACGATCCTCTTTATCTCCTCACTCCGTCGATCTTTAACCACCAAAATTTAATAGCATAAATTCCCCTAATATACAAACCTCCCTGAAAAATTTCAGAAATTATTGACAAAAAGCACAGGAGTTATTAAGCTTGAAAGAGGGTAAACAAAGTCGTGCCCTCATACAAACATCTATACGTATAGAAAAAAAGCTGGAATTTTTTTTTGCATTTCTCGACGTTTGAAGGTTTCCGAGTCCAAAAATATAAAACCTTGGGGTCATTTTTTTAAACAGATGGTCATACTTTTCCTATGTTGTATATAAAACAGCCGGGAAAGTAAGAATGGGTCACCTTCATACAAACACACAAAAAACAAATTTATGCAAATTTGCAATTTGCATAACAAACTCCTAATCAATATAACGTTAAGGAACCGAAATCTAAACGTCACTAATGACATATAACTAAGAATTTTCACTTAAAACTTTCGATTGGATTTAAATCTTTACAAGTAGGTCAACGACGTTTCTTAGTATCAATCTATAAATGATAAATAGTAACGAGAACGTTTCTTTTATCGGATTACCGATCGATAAAGGTGATAAGCGGTTCAAATTATGTCGAAATTGTCACCAAATTACCGTTATATTGTCTACTAAATTTATCAAATGTAAAAGAATTAATGCCATAGTTTCGTCTGTCTATCCGTAAATTATGTATAGAAGATTTAAAAATTGGGAACGAATCCAATAATCTCGATAAGTATCGTTAAGAAAACTCGATGAAGGTTTATGTCCTATGCAAATTAGCCAAAGAAATAATTTGAGAAAACACATGAGAATGCCATGAGTTTAAACTATTTGTATATTTAAATTAGTTACTTTTATAAAGAGGTTCAATGAATTCATTAAACTTCTCATAAATATAGTTAAATGTGTTGNAAATTAAGGTGGAAAAATAACAAAAAAACATTAAATAAAAATAAATAAATTACGTTCTTTACTCGAGTGAAGCTGAGAAAGTAGAAGAAGATTAGAAAAAAAAGGGGAGGAATATTGAGTAATACAAATGACACTCAGAAATCATGCGATATTCTAGAGAACAAGAGGGACAATTATCTATATTCTGCTTTTATCAATAGCTCTTTGATAAATGCTATCTTTTAATTATTTATCCTCTTAGATAACAAAGTTTCTTCTCTATAAAAAACAACTTTCTTCTCTTTCTCTCTCCTCTCTCTTCTCTCTTTTTCTTTAGATAAGCGAGAGCAATTTTTCATCATCATTTTTTCTGCACACTTCTTACACATTAATAACAATTTTTTTTTATCTTTAAACATTAATTTAAAAATAAATACAATATTAGTTGCTTGCCCCTGTACATCATACTTTTCCTTTAAGAATANAAATTTTAGTTAACTAACTTTTTAGCCATTTCTATAAATTAAAAGATATTAAAATAAAATTACCTTTATTAAATCTGATACGAGTGATGCTACAAATACATTATCTAAATCCAAGTCTTCGTTTCTCAATACTTCCTACAAATAGTAATAATAATAATAAATTTAAAAATAATAATTTTCTAATATTTCTTTACAATTTAATAATTTTTTTTAACAAATATTTATTCAATTTATTTTATTTCTAAAGCGAGTAAAATTGAATATGTCGATATTCTTTTTAATTATGATATTTACTAAAGAATATGTAAGGTTTCTATTGTAAAACTGCTAAATGTCACGATCCGAGAATTCATTTTTAGAAACGTTTACTTACAAACAGTTTGATTTTAAAAGGAAAATATATTTAAAACTAAACATTTATAAGATTTCAGTACGAACCGTACGTGACAAATAATTGTCACATCACACGAATCACTTGTTTCCTTCGAACTTTTATGTTTTAGAATCGTAACTTTTTAATGTAAAGACGATTAACGGAATTTTAAGTGTCTTTTTTTGTATTTTAAACTATTATAAAACAACAAAAAACATACTTTTTCAGGGTTTTATAAAAAAAATTGTAAATGCTAATAACGAGTAAAATCGTCAAGTCCGACCCTACTGGAGATACGACACACGATCCTCTTTATCTCCTCACTCCGTCGATCTTTAACCACCAAAATTTAATAGCATAAATTCCCCTAATATACAAACCTCCCTGAAAAATTTCAGAAATTATTGACAAAAAGCACAGGAGTTATTAAGCTTGAAAGAGGGTAAACAAAGTCGTGCCCTCATACAAACATCTATACGTATAGAAAAAAAGCTGGAATTTTTTTTTGCATTTCTCGACGTTTGAAGGTTTCCGAGTCCAAAAATATAAAACCTTGGGGTCATTTTTTTAAACAGATGGTCATACTTTTCCTATGTTGTATATAAAACAGCCGGGAAAGTAAGAATGGGTCACCTTCATACAAACACACAAAAAACAAATTTATGCAAATTTGCAATTTGCATAACAAACTCCTAATCAATATAACGTTAAGGAACCGAAATCTAAACGTCACTAATGACATATAACTAAGAATTTTCACTTAAAACTTTCGATTGGATTTAAATCTTTACAAGTAGGTCAACGACGTTTCTTAGTATCAATCTATAAATGATAAATAGTAACGAGAACGTTTCTTTTATCGGATTACCGATCGATAAAGGTGATAAGCGGTTCAAATTATGTCGAAATTGTCACCAAATTACCGTTATATTGTCTACTAAATTTATCAAATGTAAAAGAATTAATGCCATAGTTTCGTCTGTCTATCCGTAAATTATGTATAGAAGATTTAAAAATTGGGAACGAATCCAATAATCTCGATAAGTATCGTTAAGAAAACTCGATGAAGGTTTATGTCCTATGCAAATTAGCCAAAGAAATAATTTGAGAAAACACATGAGAATGCCATGAGTTTAAACTATTTGTATATTTAAATTAGTTACTTTTATAAAGAGGTTCAATGAATTCATTAAACTTCTCATAAATATAGTTAAATGTGTTGCTTGATTTAAAGATTCTTTTACCTTGGAAACACTGAATTAATTCATAATAAGAAAAAATATCCAGCAACGAGTTGCTTAACTTTCCTGGCAATATTTAAGATTTAATGGCATTATCTAATACGATATTTTACTTTTAAAAATTTTCTATAGCTTTAATTATTATAAAATAGCTAAAAGGTTAATTTTTAAGTTAAGAGGTGGGTTTTATAAAACATTGTAAATGCTAACAATGAGTAAAATCGTCATTAAGTTTGACTCTACTGGAACCTCCTTTATCTCTCTACCTCCTTGACCTTTAACCTTCAAAATTTAATAGCATCGATCCCCCTAATACACAAACCCCCCTGCAAAATGTCAGAAATTTTCGACAAAAAGCACGGGAGTTATTAAGCTTCAAAGAGCGTAAACAAAATCGTGACCCCCTAACACTAACATCAATACAGACAGGAAAAAAAACCCGAATTTTTATGCATTTTTCGACGTTTCAAGGAAAAATGTAAAAATCTTGGGGAAATTTCTTGACCGATGGCAATACTTTCCCTCTGTTATATATAACAGAGCCGGGACAGTAACCAGATTTATCTTCTAAGTCTGCATCTTTATAATGCATTGTTTTATTTATTAATTCGTAAATTATTTTCTTTCTAAACTTAAAATCCAGTTATAAAAATTATTATGTTAATTATAAATTTAATTTATATTGTTAGTGTATCTAATGAGCATTATTAGCATTTTTTTTATTCTTTCTGCCTAATAAACTTAGAAGTAAAAAGAATTAAATGCCCTCTATGTCCTTACGGTTTTACATATGTGTTTCTATATTGTCTACTTGGATCTTATTTATTAATAGGACCAGTGTAATAAGGTCCAAGTAGACAATATAGAAACACATAAAGGGCATTTCTGTCCATGTCCATCGTGAGTTCCGCCAGTTCCCGGATATGTCGGAGAAGTGTTTGACATATCCGGGACAGACCATTTACAAAGAATTTTCTTTTCTACATTTCTCAATTTTTCATGTAAGTCCTACATCAGTCAAGATTGAACTAGATCCCATTGAATTGGGGGGGGAATGAATGTTTCGATTAAATTTAATTTGTTTTGTTTATTTCATAAGATTAAGATTAAATTTTTCATTCAGACCTAATGCTGATTATGTGTTATGTTGTTAGAAATCAATAATGAAGTATTTTCTCCCTTTTTGGGGGGCTCTTTCTGCCTCGTGAGCAGTCAGAGTGTCCTTTTTTTTCAATCAGAAAGTGTCTTTTTTTCCATTTCCATAGTGGATTCGGCTAGAGATAAGGGACGAGACCCAAAATATTTAAAACAGACAGTTCATTAAAAATTCCTGGAGAGTCCTGAAGGGGAATCCGGAGTCGATCGCGGATCCCCCTTCTATCATCCGAAAGAATGAAATATCGAGTGGAGAAACGTGAGAAATTAAGATTATGTAAGGAGGTCGAGAAAAATAGTTAAAAAGTGGGACGAGAAATTAGAAGAAACACTAATTATCTTCCAAAAATAAAAAGAAAAAAGAAACCTAATCCGTCGTTTAAGAAAACAATACAGTATACGAAACACAAGTTATAAATTCTTATTTATATCCTGATATATAAACATAAAAAGAGAAAATATTATAAATATTCAAATTGTTAAAAAAACGATTATTTAATATGACATCGTCACAATACTCTTAAGTTTAGTAGCGTATTGTCCTCATACTTTTCCAGTTAACAATGAAGTCGTGCCTGTCATGTATCTAAACTTCGTTCGGGGGAAAATTTATGAATTGAAATCACATGATTTCTGGTCTAAATCGGAAGTTCTTATATAGTTAATCGAGTTGCTTAACTTTTCCTTTTTTCCTCTGTTATATCTAAAACATCCGGCAAAGTACGAAAGCAAGTGAATTCTGTAAATCACGAAGAATTTTTAAAATGTTTCACTAGAAATTTATAGGAATTTTTTTAAAATTTCTGAACAGAAATTAAATCCGAATATCTCTTTGTACGAACAAAAAAAAATATCTTCAAGATCTAATTACCCACATCGAATATCTTTACCTTTAATGGAAAGTGATGAGTCTCGTAATCAATTGATGATAGAAGAAAGTCTTACATAACATTTTTTCTTTGTTGTAATTCTGCAGAATAAAATTAATTAACCCGCAGATAATGTCCAGTGTTAAACCATTTTAAATTGAATCTATTTACGCTAGGATTAAGGTCACGTTGTAGGAATCGAGAATTCAAAAATTAATTTAAAAAATCTTTAAAAAAATTCAAATTATAAATTAAATTTTTTATGTTATAAAACAGTCGAATAATGCAGAGTGGTCCAAAAATCGGTTAACGAAAAATTTGAATTAATTAACGAGCATTTTTGATATATTTCTATCCACCCATCAAAGGGGGGGCAGCCAACCGTGGCACGCGAACTGCTTTTAATGGCATACAATACAGAAAAAAGGAAAACCGAGAGGCAAAAAAATTCACTTATAAATATTACATTCATAATTAATTCGCTGACAATTCGAAACATATTCCACCCATTTTACTTTTATTGAAATTCCATTTACTGTGTTTACATTTACTTAAAAGTTTTCTTCGAAAGCATCCCCCACACAAAGCATTATAAAAGCAATACGTGTTGCATGGTCTCGTATAACACAGTAAAAATGTAATCTATAAGTATTATATCTTCTGTGACAAATTCATCATTCTTCCATACTTGTTTATTGCTATTAACAATTGACTAAAGAACTGTACCAGATAAATATATATATATATGTGTGTGAGCATTGTTTCTAGTCAATTTTTCATATAAAAAAATGAAAATCCAGCAATGAGTTGCTTAACTTTCCAGGCAACATTTGGTGGCTCCATCTGTTATCACATTTTAAATTAATTAATGATTGAGTTATCTAAAACAGAATTTTTTTTTTACTGTTTTTCTTGTATTTAAATCTACTCCTTAAAGCTATTTTCTACCGAAAAAATCCCTTAATTACGAACAAAATTACCGTATTAATTTATTCGATAAATTTTAATAGTTCTTAATTCTGTCAAATTTTACATTATGTTTAAAGTTTATATTCATAAAAATTGCATTTATTCAATTTATTTCCTTTATTTTAATTTACTTAATTACACTTTTTCNCTGTAAAATACAATAAATGAATAAAATAAAAATGAAAGTTTTATATAAACTTTGTTTGTATTCTTATACAAAAAAATAAATAGAATCTTACTGGGAGAAGATGAACATTTTTCGTCTTTAAATCCACAAAGAGGTTCGCCTTTAGGGGGTCCTTTACCAAACCAATTAATATTTCTTCTCAGATGAATAGTCTAAATTATAATTATCATTGCTATTTAAAGTCAGTGTCATTAAACTTCAATAAATAAACTTAAAAAAAGTTACTTTCTATTAATATATAAATCATTCTATCAAATGTTTTTTTTTATTGTGCACTTCTAATACTAACACGTTCTAAAATTCGATGTAGTTTTTAATATATAGGATGACTCAAAAGTCATTTAACCATGTTTTAGTTATATTTAAAAGTACTGTATTTAATTAAACATTGTAGAGACAATTTAGAACTTACAATGGTCAATCGACTTTTGGTCCACCCATTATTTTAATATAGAGATGATTTCTCTTCCCTGTTTTTAAATGGATAATATATTTTAGAAATGTGTGTATATAATTTAAATGAAATACTTAAAATACGTAAATTAATGAAGGATACGATTAATTTTTAAATTTATTTCATTTCAAATATATGCTCTCCATCTCAAATTAGTAATGGTTTGCCCCTGTAAATCATACTTTTCCTGATAACAACAGAGTCGTGCCGGTCATCCGTTCTGGGGAATATTTTTGAATTGAAATCACGTGAATTCCGATCTATACAGGAAGTCGTATATAGTTATTCTCGTATTTCATCTATCTAATTTTCAAATTACAGCCCAATGTATTGTTTCTTTTGAGAATTTCTTGTAAATTTTCGTCTAAAGGTCACTTTCTTTCCAATTATCTTCTTTCAAATGTTGATCAGTTTCTTTTCTTTTCTCCTAACTAAACACTAAATCTTTAATAACGATTTCACTATTTTTTTTATTACATACAACACACAATAATCCTTAATAATGATTTAAAAGCAATTATTTTTCTAATTGATGTAATGAAATTTTTATATACTAGCTATATTGTTAAGTAATAAGACTTGGAATTTTTGTATTTACCTAAGAATATCGGATTTTTTTTTTAGAATTGTTTTCTCAATTATAATGTAAACGTGTGAATCAGTAAATACAACTAGACGAGCGTAAAACTAGGAAAGTTGAAGTTAAGAGTGAGTGATGTTTCACGCTCGTTTGATAGTCAGACAGACACTAAATCTGTATATAAAAATGTCACAATGTGATGCAATCGACGATTCGGCAATGGCTGTAAATAGAAGGAAATGAGGCGAAGATCAATGAAACAGAAGTTTCGGACAATTCTCTTCATTTAAAACCTCCGGACGACGACCAGTCCGGAGGTTTTGCCTGTAAACAATCGCTGATTGGTTACAGGCAAAACGTTAGTGTTAATTGTAACCAATTAACGATAAGAATGTATATTTTATCCATTTTCTCTAATTTATAAACATTTTGATTACGCTTTGAATGAATTTTTAAATAAATTATCAAATTTTAAAACATTTTACAACAAGTAAATCGCCAATTACTTTATCGTATAATGTCACAACTAAATAACTAAAGGTTGGAAAATGCTGTTAGAGCCATAATTGTTTTCGTGTCTCATTTCTCTAATCTAAAATTAAATATATTATAAATTTGATAATTAATAAAATAATTAAAAAAATGTTTTAAATATAAAAAGGAATCTTTACTCTTATTAATTCTTTTCGAATACATCTAGTAAGATCGACACTTTTTTTATAAACATGGCGCAAATATACGACATTTCCTTTATAAAATCCAATTTTTGCTAAAGTACGTCCTGTAATGGGATCCTGATTTGTGGGATCTGAAAGGGCGCTACATTTATTCTCGTTCAATCCTTGTACCTAAATATACAAACAAATTTATGAAGGGATTACTTTAATTTCCCTATTGGTAACTTTCAAATCCCTTGTGGTTACACGTTTCCAGTAAGATAAACTCTTATAAAATAAAAGGTTTGGAAAGCATTAACTTTAAGAGATACTTACGTTGATATTCTGTTTAAAATTCTGTAAAGCATCGTCCGAATTAGTTTTTAATAAAACAACATCTTTAACATCGACTTTCCATAGTAAACAAGCTAATTTTAATTCGTATCGATAATGTCTAAAATAAGAAAAAAAATTTAATTTCTATCAGGGAAAAATATATGTATATATATAAGATTAATTTTAATTTAATTTAGTTTTAATTCCTATAAAATAAATGAATAAATAAATTTGATATAGTGCTTACCGAAATGCGAACGTTCCGGCAATGACTATGATGGAAATGCATATCGAACACATAATTATAACTTTTAACCCTGTAAATTGAACAATAAATTATTTATTTGATAACAAGGTTAATAAATAAAATCAAAAGAATGCAGCCATTTTAATTTATTCTCTCTCTCTCTCTCTCTTCTACAACTTCTCCTCCTCATCCTCCGCATCCTTTTCTCCATTCTCAATTTGTGAGATAAAGCTTGGCATCAGTTATAAATTAAGATAAAAGTTACTTTAAAAATGAGGTTGTCGACTGAAATCTATAATTTGAAACTAACTCAAATTACGTAATAAAATAATACTAAATTAATTTTGCTTGTAGTTTGCATCCCATTGCTACGTTACATTCAACAAAATATTATTTTTATTATTGTATTTTGCCTATAAATTTTTATGACATATTAATATTTACTTATTAAAAATAAAATTAAACTTTATATTTTATAACATTTATTAAAACATAAATCAAAAAAATTTATATAAAATTGTGTAAACAAGAAAATTCTCAACGGTGTATTATTATTTTTTTTTGAAAATCAATTTTAAAGATGCCAAACACACGACGAGATTTATATATTTTTTATACAACTGTAAAATACAATAAATGAATAAAATAAAAATGAAAGTTTTATATAAACTTTGTTTGTATTCTTATACAAAAAAATAAATAGAATCTTACTGGGAGAAGATGAACATTTTTCGTCTTTAAATCCACAAAGAGGTTCGCCTTTAGGGGGTCCTTTACCAAACCAATTAATATTTCTTCTCAGATGAATAGTCTAAATTATAATTATCATTGCTATTTAAAGTCAGTGTCATTAAACTTCAATAAATAAACTTAAAAAAAGTTACTTTCTATTAATATATAAATCATTCTATCAAATGTTTTTTTTTATTGTGCACTTCTAATACTAACACGTTCTAAAATTCGATGTAGTTTTTAATATATAGGATGACTCAAAAGTCATTTAACCATGTTTTAGTTATATTTAAAAGTACTGTATTTAATTAAACATTGTAGAGACAATTTAGAACTTACAATGGTCAATCGACTTTTGGTCCACCCATTATTNACTTTATACGTTATTATTTATATAGTCTAGCTCTAAAGATTATAAACATAAGTATATAACTAGTGACATAACATATATACATTACTTTACCTATCTTGGTTGCTATGCCTTGACTCTGGTCCGGCATAGTACACAGCCACCGGTTTAACCGAGTATTACCCACTGAACCCAACACAATAATAATAATAATAAAATGTTTAGATATATGGAAACCCAAAAGTCAGTTAACCTATAAATTGAAATAACAATACGTTAAAATACATCTTGGTTAATTGACTTTTGGACCACCCTGCAGAAATTTATCGAGTGTTTTTTTTATTTTAAAAGAGAAAAATTGATCCAAAACAATAGCCTTCAGTTCTTCAATGCATTATTACAGTCGACCTCCCTATAACACTGTTGATAATTCCGTTTTATATGAAATCCATGTTGTACGAGTCACTTAGATTTTACAAATACGTGAGCCGTTCACAGCCTGGCACACGTATTTGTAAAAGCTAAGTGACTCGTACAACATGGAATTCATATAAAACGGGATTATCAACAGTGTTATAGGGGGGTCGACTGGTATTCTGTTAATCACATTAATGTTTTAACATTATTATCAAAAAGTTAATTTATAAAATTAAAAATAATTATAAATTAATTTTTANTTGTGCATATATATATATGTGTGTGTGTGCATACCAGTTCCGATCCCCAGAAAATGTCCTTTCGACCCTAGATGATCGAATCAATTACGTTGGGAATCCTGGTGTAGTCTACATAATAACGAGCAATTATGTATTGTGACATCGTCACAATTCCTGGCTGCAATTTTTAATTTATTTAATTTAAAATATATGCTCTCCATCTCAAATTAGTAGTGGCTTGCCCCTGTACATCATACTTTCCCTGACAACAACAGAGTCATGCTTATCATCTATGGTAAAATTTCTGAATTGAAATCACGAAGCAAATCGAAAGTTTGTATATAGTTAATCGGTGTGGCCTCCTTCCTTAAGCTTTTTAATATCCAATCTCGACTTTCATCTATCTAATATTGTTCCCGAGATTAAGGATAGATAGACAGATAATAGAGGGAATTTATAGGTCTACAATTTTTTTTTTCAAATTACAGCACAATTAACTAACACTAAAGGGATTAGTTCCTTAATATACACACTAAATGATTGATACTTACTATCGTAGCGACGTAATAATAATTTTTTGATAATAGCCTCTCCGTCGTATTCCGATCCTCCTTCGGCCAGTACGTCTGTCAGTCCTCGAGCGTAAAGCAATAAAGCATCGTAAGCGAAACCGCTAAATATCGGTACCTACAATTATTAAAAATAAANCTCAATTATAATGTAAACGTGTGAATCAGTAAATACAACTAGACGAGCGTAAAACTAGGAAAGTTGAAGTTAAGAGTGAGTGATGTTTCACGCTCGTTTGATAGTCAGACAGACACTAAATCTGTATATAAAAATGTCACAATGTGATGCAATCGACGATTCGGCAATGGCTGTAAATAGAAGGAAATGAGGCGAAGATCAATGAAACAGAAGTTTCGGACAATTCTCTTCATTTAAAACCTCCGGACGACGACCAGTCCGGAGGTTTTGCCTGTAAACAATCGCTGATTGGTTACAGGCAAAACGTTAGTGTTAATTGTAACCAATTAACGATAAGAATGTATATTTTATCTATTTTCTCTAATTTATAAACATTTTGATTACGCTTTGAATGAATTTTTAAATAAATTATCAAATTTTAAAACATTTTACAACAAGTAAATCGCCAATTACTTTATCGTATAATGTCACAACTAAATAACTAAAGGTTGGAAAATGCTGTTAGAGCCATAATTTAAATATTAATAGAAATTAAACTTAATTAATTAAATTTAATTTAAATATATTTAATAATTAAACTTATTAAATTAAGTTTCCAGAATGGAAAAATGAGTTTACTCAAATTTAGAGATAATTTTTAAATACGTTAATGGAAAAAATATGGATATTAAAGAGCAAAAATGTATTCTTACGGGCAAATTTTGTTGATCGTCATTGGTGAAATGAGCAACTGGTTGCATGCTTTTAAATAAATGAATGGCATCGTGAGGCAATTTCAATTTGGTCTTGTTAAAAACGGCCAAAACTGTGTAATTGCCTTCCGTATCTCCATTTTCGTCCATCATCACACTAAAACCAAGAATACCTGAAAAAACACTCGTTTAGATCGATAGAAACTAGTTACAATGACTGGAAACGTTTATATCACCTTAGTTCTTTCTTCATACGATATTTAAATTTAATATTTTATGCATTTAAGTGTAGGAGAAGAGACAAATTTACCTTTAAATCTCTACAAATTTACTTGTACTTGCCATTGATTTCTGTTAATTGTCACTTATCATACACACACACACACATGTATATATATATAGGGGAGAACGGGGCAACTTCGGCATGTGGGGCAAGTTTGTCAAGCGCTTTTTTTTAAAAACAAATTAAAAGGAGACTTTGGTTATAGGTTAGGCAGTTGAGTTTTATTGGTGGCTTGTTGAGTGTAGTGTTTTTATTGTTCTCCAACAAGCGTAGTTGAATTATCAAGCAAATTTTCATTTTCGTTCAATTCCATATAATATTTTT
>NW_019384827.1:139547-142245 GCF_000671375.1 Centruroides sculpturatus
GCCCCACCTTCCCCTACTAATAACGAATAAAATCGTCATTAAGTCTGACCCTACTATGACAAGACCCCCTTTATCTCCCCACCCGTTAGACCTTTAACCTTCAAAATTTAATAGCATCGATCCCCCTAATACACAAACCCCCCTGCAAAATGTCAGAAATTTTCGACAAAAAGCACGGGAGTTATTAAGCTTCAAAGAGCGTAAACAAAATCGTGACCCCCTAACACTAACATCAATACAGACAGGAAAAAAAAACCCGAATTTTTATGCATTTTTCGACGTTTCAAGGAAAAATGTAAAAATCTTGGGGAAATTTCTTGACCGATGGCAATACTTTCCCTCTGTTATATATAACAGAGCCGGGACAGTAACCAGATTTATCTTCTAAGTCTGCATCTTTATAATGCATTGTTTTATTTATTAATTCGTAAATTATTTTCTTTCTAAACTTAAAATCCAGTTATAAAAATTATTATGTTAATTATAAATTTAATTTATATTGTTAGTGTATCTAATGAGCATTATTAGCATTTTTTTTATTCTTTCTGCCTAATAAACTTAGAAGTAAAAAGAATTAAATGCCCTCTATGTCCTTACGGTTTTACATATGTGTTTCTATATTGTCTACTTGGATCTTATTTATTAATAGGACCAGTGTAATAAGGTCCAAGTAGACAATATAGAAACACATAAAGGGCATTTCTGTCCATGTCCATCGTGAGTTCCGCCAGTTCCCGGATATGTCGGAGAAGTGTTTGACATATCCGGGACAGACCATTTACAAAGAATTTTCTTTTCTACATTTCTCAATTTTTCATGTAAGTCCTACATCAGTCAAGATTGAACTAGATCCCATTGAATTGGGGGGGGAATGAATGTTTCGATTAAATTTAATTTGTTTTGTTTATTTCATAAGATTAAGATTAAATTTTTCATTCAGACCTAATGCTGATTATGTGTTATGTTGTTAGAAATCAATAATGAAGTATTTTCTCCCTTTTTGGGGGGCTCTTTCTGCCTCGTGAGCAGTCAGAGTGTCCTTTTTTTTCAATCAGAAAGTGTCTTTTTTTCCATTTCCATAGTGGATTCGGCTAGAGATAAGGGACGAGACCCAAAATATTTAAAACAGACAGTTCATTAAAAATTCCTGGAAAGTCCTGAAGGGGAATCCGGAGTCGATCGCGGATCCCCCTTCTATCATCCGAAAGAATGAAATATCGAGTGGAGAAACGTGAGAAATTAAGATTATGTAAGGAGGTCGAGAAAAATAGTTAAAAAGTGGGACGAGAAATTAGAAGAAACACTAATTATCTTCCAAAAATAAAAAGAAAAAAGAAACCTAATCCGTCGTTTAAGAAAACAATACAGTATACGAAACACAAGTTATAAATTCTTATTTATATCCTGATATATAAACATAAAAAGAGAAAATATTATAAATATTCAAATTGTTAAAAAAACGATTATTTAATATGACATCGTCACAATACTCTTAAGTTTAGTAGCGTATTGTCCTCATACTTTTCCAGTTAACAATGAAGTCGTGCCTGTCATGTATCTAAACTTCGTTCGGGGGAAAATTTATGAATTGAAATCACATGATTTCTGGTCTAAATCGGAAGTTCTTATATAGTTAATCGAGTTGCTTAACTTTTCCTTTTTTCCTCTGTTATATCTAAAACATCCGGCAAAGTACGAAAGCAAGTGAATTCTGTAAATCACGAAGAATTTTTAAAATGTTTCACTAGAAATTTATAGGAATTTTTTTAAAATTTCTGAACAGAAATTAAATCCGAATATCTCTTTGTATGAACAAAAAAAAAATATCTTCAAGATCTAATTACCCACATCGAATATCTTTACCTTTAATGGAAAGTGATGAGTCTCGTAATCAATTGATGATAGAAGAAAGTCTTACATAACATTTTTTCTTTGTTGTAATTCTGCAGAATAAAATTAATTAACCCGCAGATAATGTCCAGTGTTAAACCATTTTAAATTGAATCTATTTACGCTAGGATTAAGGTCACGTTGTAGGAATCGAGAATTCAAAAATTAATTTAAAAAATCTTTAAAAAAATTCAAATTATAAATTAAATTTTTTATGTTATAAAACAGTCGAATAATGCAGAGTGGTCCAAAAATCGGTTAACGAAAAATTTGAATTAATTAAATTATTTAATAAAAATTTATTTATCAAATTAATTTTTGTGATAAATTAATTATAAAATTCTTACACTTTTTAATATACATCTGTTGAATGTTTGGATTATATATTTCTTCCTCCTCCACGTAGATAATTATGTATTCTCCATTGGATAAGAGACCTTTTTGATACATTACTGTAGAAAAATCTATCACGGCGTGAATTTCCGATATCATCACGTAAACTTGTAATTAAAAATTGTAAAAATTGTAATTAAAGATAATTTGTATTTTTTTAAAAATAAATTAGGAAATTAGACACTTCTATCTTATTAAAAAAACACGTTTGAAGGGAAGAAAATTAAAATTACAAGTCGACCTCCTATAACACTGTTGATTATTCCGTTTTATATGAATTTCATGTTATACGAGTCACTTAGATTTTACAAATATGTGTGCCGGGCTGTAAACGGCTCACGTATTTGTAAAATCTAAATGACTCGTACAACATGGAATTCATATAAAACGGAATAATCAACAGTGTTATAGGGGG